>NC_073721.1:2447500-2555000 GCF_023634155.1 Falco peregrinus | reverse complement strand
GGTTCTTGAGCTGTCCACAATTAATTTTTGCCAGATTTTTTGTTATTTGCCTTTTTTTCATTTCATTTATCTGCCAGCATATGAAGTTTTGGTACAGGTGTGTTTAAGGCATCCATCCTCTTGCTACCTCCTTAACAGCTTTTGCTCTCTTAAGGAACATCTTGTTGTAGATCATAGAATCATAGGATCATAGAATCATAGAATCATAGAATACTTTGTGTTGGAAGGAACCTTAAAGATCATTTAGTTCCATCACCCTGACATGGATAGGGATACCTAGACCAGGTTGCTCCAAGCCCTATCTGACCTAGCCTACCAGCTCCCCTACTATCTTGTTTTCATGTAAATAAATCATTCTGTCTCTTCTCAATATCCTTACCCTTCCAGGGGCCCCGTTACACACTTTTTATATGGGAAATCTGTTGAGCTTTTGGCTACTTTGGGTAGAGTTGAAAGTTTCTTGAACTTGATGTGTTGGATGTGTCCCTACCACCGTGGGTCAGGGAAAGAGCCTTCAGCTCCCACGGTACCCACTCCCAGTGGGGTACTCCTGCCTTGTGGGGCTCATACCACTTTTTCCTCCTCTCTGGAAAAGATCAGCCGGAGCTAATTTGTCTCTACTACCATTTGTAAGTGGTGGTCTTTTTAAAAAAAGTTGCCTTTTATACTTTTTTTTCCCCCTTGAATTAAATCCTCTCCGGATGATTTAATGTTATTATGACTATTTTCAAGGGTCACCTACATCTATTTCCAGAACTAATTCAAGTGTGTTTTCCTAGAGCAAGGACCACATACTAATTTTAATGAGCTCACCCCACAAGTGAAGGTGTCTCTGTGCGGTGCTGCGGACCGGCGCATGGCCCGGAGCCAAACCCTACCCAAAATAAAGGAAAAAATCCCTGTGTTTCTCCACAGCTCTGCATATGCAAAAGGCACCAGTCTGCAAACGTGCATGTAAAGGCTTCTGTCTAAGCCCCTACTTTTAATCTTGTTTTATCTAAAACTGAGTTTTACCTGTGTGTTGCCTGATCAGCTAACGCGAACCCGATGCTGCCAAAGAACAAGCAAGTCACCGGAGCTCGAGCTGAGGGGAAAATAATTCAAAAGTTTAAGGATTATACTTTATTCATACTGTGATCTCTCAGCAAAAATGTCTCAGGGATGTGTGTTTATCTTGGTCTGGGCCCACTTTAGCAGTTTTTACCCTTTGGCTTCACCTCAAGCAAAACAGTATCAAGTGAGCCAAAAGTGATGATAAACACACACAGACACAAAGCTCTGAAGTTTCTCCTTCCCGAGCAGGGAAAAGGCTCCACCAGCAACGCACTGGAGTTACTCTCATTCCCAGCACTGCCGAGTGACAGCTTTATTGTTAAATAAAACAAATTAATTGCTCCAACTGTCTTAACTAGTTGCTAGAAATGAAATTCTTCACTTGTTTAGCTGCCAAAAATAATGACAGAAATATAAACATGTTACAAAACCGAGGGCTTCTCAGGAAAGCTAAATATAATGGGCCTGATTTTGCCCTGGGCAGATGCACTGGGGCACTTCCCAGTGACTTCTGAGGGAATTTCATGAGTGTTTTTAAGGAAGAGTGTATCCCCTACACTTGGAATATAAAGCGCGCATCGCTCTTGTCTTGATTTTTACTCTTTGCTCGAGCGCATGTGCTGTTGTGCATGTCCCTTTGCACAAAGACTGTTCATAATAATTTTACAATTTACTTGTGTTCTTTACAATGATTATCTCTCCCTGAAAGGATTTCTTGAAAACCTTAAAAGAGAAAAATTATTTTAAGTGCGCTCAGTAGAGGTTAATGTTTTGAAAAGCTTGACTGAATTCTTGGCATTCAGGAAAATTGGATGCCCCTGCCCTCATGCAGGCAAGTACACACATTTCCTGGTAAATGGACAGAATTTGGGAGCCTCTGGAGTTAGAGAAAAGGTACAGGGAACATCCTGATGAGGTAAAAGGAGGAGTAATTTAATTGTCTAACTCCTTCTGTGCTCCAGAATATCAGACAGATGGGGAGGATAAAACAAGGAGCTCAATAATTAATTTTCATGTTCCTCACTAGTGGGACCTCTTTAATCCGTGTTCCTGTGATTATAGAGAAAGGTTGGATTCTGAAGTTTCACTCATTAGCTACGTGTTGTATGAAAATACCTGTATTTTCAAAAGGAATATTGACAAGAATGAAATATTTCCGCTATTAAAAATATCTTGGTGTCAGGGACTTTTGTGAAAGAACAAAAACTCTCTGATTCCCTCAGATAAATAATGAAACAGATGGTTGTTGGGAGGTTAAAGGTCAAACCTTCCCTGTTGACTAAACCACAAGGTTGACTTAAAAGATTTTCCGAAGTTATTCAAGATGCAGTGCATCAGCTTTTGTCTCCTGCCTCTTAATGAAACGGCGTGGGCTTCCTTAAAAACACTGGTGGGGGCAGGCGCATTCGAGTAGCTCATCTTAAGGGTGACACTCATTCTAGCGCTAAACTGCACTTCTGCAAACGGCATCTATAATAAAGGATATTGGTAAATAATTAAGTGAACTTGTCCAGGGATATAGGTTATCCAAAAGGCTAAATATTAAGATTTAATCTGCTTTCTAAATGAACTGCTCATTTTCTACCTGAAATGGTAGTTGATAAAGTCATCACAGAAATCTGTGAAGTCCTGAGAAAATTATCAATAATGCTATTTAGAAAAATTGAAAGAAAACAAACAAACACTGTCTGTAGGGTTAAGCTTCTGCATTCATTAGCAGACTCCTATTAAAGAAGAGGGCATTCTTAAACCAGTGTATAGACTAACTAAAGAGGCAGATGCTCTAACTCGTATGATTCAACATAATTTTAGCACAAATTGTGCAATCATTCAAACACACAAACATTTCAAGGTAATTTTCGTAAATCCCTATTGTGATCTAATTTCTTATTAAGGAGAATAAAGCCGGCTGCCGTTGTAATTCATCAGCCCTTTGCACTGCAGAGCGACTGCTGGAGTTCATTTCATGGTTTTTGCTTAAAAAAAATAGACTTAAATTTCTAGAATTACTAACAAGAACCTTCAACTAAAGATCTACTTTTTGGGTTTGGGTTTTTTTTGGTTTGTTTTTTTTTTTTTTTTCCTAGATAGAATGTAAAGCTAAATAATAATAAAATAATAAATTGTAGCTAAAATCTGAGAAGGTCATTGAGGTCAGAGCTGATCTAACAACCAAATCCACAAGCACTACAGAGTGGCTTTCAAGATAAAGCTCATAGCAGAGGACATGTCTGGGCTTCTTGTAAAGGGCATCGTTGCAGTGCAGAGCAGCAATGTGTCAGATTAAGTGCAGCCAGCATTTATTATTGCCTTCCTAAACATGATCAAACATCCCTTCCTCATCTGGAATTAGACCTGGCTCCCACAACCTTCTCCAGACCACCTCTGCACTGTGAGAAGTGCCTAGATGGCTGGTTCCCACACGGGGAAGGTGTGGGTATTTGGTGTGCAGGATCTTGCAGGGTGGTCCATCAGCCTGGAGAAGAGAGGGAGGGGTGAACTCTTTTTATCCTGTGGAAACTGTTATTATTTCATGAAAAAATGCTGCCATAATGATAGGCAACCTTCCTAAAATGGAACAAAATATCAGTCTGATTTCCTAGAAAAATCAGTCTGATGGCCAAGAAGTGTTTCAGGGTCAAACCTGTCCTCCAAGACTGACAAAGCATACCCTCCCACGCAACTCCCCCACCTCCTTTGAGCACTCTCTTTACAGCAAAGCTGTAAGATGAGTGGATGGAGTGAAGACCAGGATGGAAAACTCCTTGTGTAAGGGTATCCATGTGTGCCCACGAGCATGCATGCACACCTCCATGTGCTTGCACACCTATGCACAGCACTCCCCTCCACCACATCCCCATTCCAAGTTCCCACCATCCTGTTCCTGCCATCAATGATGTTATAAATGGTCACACTTTCAGCAGCAGTCACTTGAATGCAATAAGTAAGACAAATAAAAATCTCTTGCAAGATAATTTACAAATAAAAGTTCATTTTCCTTTAAAGCAGGAGCACAACCGTGTGTGTGTGTGCGTGCAGAGAGGAAATTCCACAACTTCACTGCCAAAGAGGCAAGGGACGTCGCACCATAATTTGACCTATTTTTTTTCCAAATACAAAGTGACCTGTTACAGCATCCCAGGGAGAATATGAATTAGCCCAGGTCAATAGGAGGTCAAACAGATAGGGTGCTAAAATCCCTTTACTCCTTTGTAGTATCTTATGCTAATTCAGTTCCCTTCTCTGTGATAAACAAAGCCAGTTGAAAGTAGATATCATCACACAGTGATGGGTCCCAAAGCTACAATTTAATACAAATCTAGTAATTCCATTATACAACATATCCAGTTCATTTAGAGGCAACGAATACCTAAGAAGGTCCAGGACTGAAATACCTTAGCTGGTACTTTAAAAATATAAATAATCCAGGAAAATTTCATTTGTCACAATAACCTAATAGATATGCATGATAGAAATTCTGTCTGTCCTTTGAAATGTTGCCCAAATGCAAATCATAGGTCCTTATACACCTATATTGCAGGTTTTCTGAGGAACATAATCAGTAGATACATACATTTTAAAAAAAATTCCTCAGTGTTCTCTCTTTGCAAAAACTGATATTATATGAGTCTAATGAGGATTACTGATTTAATAAGCTGAACCTTTCACAATGTTTTACAGGCGACGCTTTTCACCTTGGAAGAATTCTGCAACAGTCTGCAGCTGAACCCCACTAAAGGACACGGCCAACACACGGTGCCTGTGGAGCGGAGGAGAGGAAAGCCGCGTCAGCCGGGATCATCAGGGCAAACCCATGCTCTTGGGAAGTGCCTCTGTGTCTCTAATTTTAACAGGGATGCAGACAGTCTGAGCCTGAGGAGGAGCCTCCTGACTCACTGTTTTGCAGGTAACTGGCAAAAGCCTAAGTGAAACTGCCTTGCAAAGTACTTCGGTTATTAGGAGATACAGAAAATTAGGTATGAGAGTCATACACTTCTAAACAGAAACTTAGAAAGAAAGACCTAGAAATAAGATGTTATGAACAGCTGAAGACTCAGTGCTATGGGCCTATGTGTTTTCCAAGAGAGCAGGTTAACCCTCAGACAACTTTTATGAATGATGAAAAATTGCTGAATTTGTCTGGTGCACAGGAGTGTGATGCTGGCTATTAGGCAGAGAGGGAAAGAAATTTCAGAGTAGCGTGGGGAAGGAGACGCAAAAAGAAAGGAGGAATGGAGAGAAAAGAAAAGAAAGGAAGAAAAGAGCAGAGCTCAAACCATGCCAGCATGGTAACAGGTTGTATCACTCAGGTGTACTAACAGATTTGCGTAGTGTGGACAAAGGGGACCAGCCCCCTTCCCCCCAACAAAAACAAACAAACAAAACTAAACAAAACAAAAAATCAAAAAAAACCAAACCAAGACTGATGAGTGCAAGGGGCCATGTATCAGCAGAAGAGGAGCAGACCCTCATCTTGACCATTGATAGCCAGAAAGAGGTACGCGTACACTTTGGGGTCAGTAAAGTTGCCAGCAGCACTGAAAAGCTGTAAAAAGTCTGTGGGTGTAACTGGTTTCCATTACAAATAGTGCCTGATATGGCATAGGTGATGTTCTGCTCCAGGCAATTAGAATACACAGGAGTGACCAGAACTTCAGCTGGACAAAGCACAGGGAAAAAAAATGTGAATTCTTTGTCATGAAATAACGTACCTGAAAGGATAGTCAGTACATCACGGTGAGATTGAGGTCATACCTATCCCAGGAGAAAAACAGGTGCAAATACTCTGTAGAACAGCAGTCTCTAACTGCCCAAATACTAACCTGTATTGCTGCCGCTCAGGGTTTTTGCAGACACGAATGCAATCTCAATAAGGAGCTTGTGACAGCCGACTGAAAAGGACAACCAGAGTAGTCTCCAACTAGCTAGACACTGCCAACAGTCTAACTGTAACTGCCTAGGTCTCAAAGCAAGGTATGTACTGTGAACTTTTCATTTGGAGTTAACTCTGTTACAACCCTGTATCCAGTGCTGGATTCCCTTAACATCCACTCTTAGTTGCTGGGATCATGAGGAAGACACGGAATGATCCCTTTCAGATTGTGCAAGAGCTAGTTGAAACCAGTAGTTGTGAAGTGCCAAGGCTCAGGGAGCACAATGCTCATTGGGACTCAGATATGGAAAGCAGACATTTGTCAGGCTTCTTGGCTTTGAGAATTTAGTGAACTTATCTCACATAAATTATCAAGGATTAACAATGGAAAGTGAGGTGGTTATTCAACTTCAGGCATCTAACCTAAATCAGAGACATGAGCTTCCTATAGCCTGTCAAGGATATTCCTGTCAAAGGAGTCCGTGCTCTCTTCCATTTTCCTATACTATTGATGTTTCTTCAGGCTACGAGAGGATTTGACCATGCTGGTTGTGGTTTCTATCAAGTTTAGCAATTTCTATCCATGGCTGGGTATAAAAGCTCACATCTCCTAGAGTTTTGATTTGGATTCCAGGTTTCAGTCTGAGCCTCCAGGCAGATATCTTCCAGCTAAGATCAGGGCTTTAGGTTTAACCATAAAAATGGCAGGTCTGAGCTTCATTAACGGGCATGTGCTAGAAACTGCTTTCAGTGGGTTTTGGCTGAGGTCAGAGAGCTGCTAAAATTAACCTGCATAGGACAAAAAGCTACAAGAGAAGTCATCAAAAGACTCTGAAGAGCAATGGAAGTAATCTTTTAGCCATCAAATTAATAAAATGCAGTTTGCCTTAATTCCCCATTGCAGGATGTATAGTGCGCAACTGGGAGAAGAGCAACAGTATGGATCCTTCCCTGCTTATTTCTAGGTCTGGGTGACAAACCTGCGGCTCGTTAAGAGATGGGAGCTAATTGAGGAGGAGCTTGGAGAGGAGGCTAGACTTGTGTTGGCTAGGCTGCAAGGAGCAGCAGCACACCAGTCCTTTTGTCCTAGCTAAAAGGGGGGTGACTGCAAGGTTTGGTTGGTGCTGGTGTGGTTTGCTTTGGGGTAGGGAGGAATTTTGGCCCTGGGAGCAGAAAATCTTCTGGCTTTCCCTGGGAGAGGGAAGTACAGGTGGGGAGCGAATGGTACTGCAGTGGGAGGATGGGTATCCTGAGAAGAATTTTGCAGCTTGAAAGAAAACATGCTACTTCTGAATAGACTTTTTTGCTCTCTACTTGCCACCTTCTTTCCAGGTGAGTGCTAGTGACCTTTTCACATGTCTTCTGTGAACTGCGTGTCCTGTTCACCAGACCCACTCTGTAAAGCACTGCAGGCTGTGAGAGATCCAGTGAGTCAATAGTAGATCAGTCATACCAGATACCAGATTATTATTTTTTTAATTACATCATCATTTGGATAAAGATGTGCTTTTGGAGGGGTAATAACACTTCTAAAATGATCTCAAAACTCTGGTGTGATTAATTATTAGTTTATGGAAAATCTTGCTAAAGCCACATTAATGAAAAGGTTGGAAACTCTTGTTGCATTTCTTTCATGCTGACTATGAAAACAAGTAACACTCAGGTGTAGACTAATGAAGCTGAATGAATGTCACCTGAAGGTATAAGAAAAATGTTTAATCTGTCAGAAGATATTCTATTTTAGGTGGCAGAGTACACTGTGTTTAGAGCACAAACCGATGGTAGGACTCCTGAGTTGTTACGAACTATGTTTCTGATCTTGGGTAAAAAAAATGTGTTTGCTTCAAGAAAAGCAATTTCTTAATTGGAGATAAAATTTATTTTTTTAATAGACCCTCACTGCATCTTAACAGTGCTTCATATGTACAATTCTCACTATTCTCTGTGGCCTTATAAAAAGTACAGTCCAGTTCTTACAAAAAGTCTAAATACATAAAAATGTTAGAGACAAGTTAACAAAACTTCTGCACTGCATGTTCCCTACTCTTGCTAATTCCTTCGTCCAGCCAATGGGAAGGTTATTTTATGGTTTGTCTGCAGTTTTATGGGCTCTTATGAATTACCAGAGGAAACCCATAATGGAAATATACTCTTATTTCATGGAGTGTGCATTGAGATACATAGCTGGTCTGATCCCTTCCAGAAGCAAGAACTGTAATTTTGAGACTTCGAAAGACTTCTGGCTGCTTTACTCCAAAGTGAGACAACTGCAAGTAACTTGTGTCAGGGCATGCAGTGTGCAACAGATCTTGACTGTAATTTGGTATCTGCTGTTTGGCCAGAGAAAGATGTTCATATTTTCTACATTGCTGACTATGTGGATTTTTATATTGTGGAGCATTATAAAGATTAATTTTATACCTATCACCAAAACCACTTTGGAAGGTTGAATAATATAGCAGTGCTCCCTGGCAGTGAGAGTACTGGGTGAGTATCGATGTATTGGGTGATACTGATGCTGATAGATGGAGGCCTTGGGCAAAGCATACATCTACTATTCTCTTAACTTGAGATTGTCTGTGTCCTCTCCCTTCTGAGAAATATTCCAAGTACGGGTTTTGCTGCTGCTACATGCTTCTAGCAGTTCTCGTTCTATCGCCAGAAAAAAATCACAGGAGCTTCTAACCGGAATTATGCTGAGGATAAAATGCTTCCCAAGTGAAAAGAATACATTCAGATATCACTTAAAATCTTGTTTTTTCTCCACTCTACCTTGCACTTAAAGGAGGTTTAGGCTGTGGTGCAGGAACAATCAAATTGCTACAGCTGTACCTAGTGTGAACAGTTCAATAACTGGCCTGGACTTTAATTCAATTTTTGTGTCGAGTACAGAGTTTAGAGTTAGAAGCAATGCCATATGAAAGAAATGATGCATAAAATAGTAGTTTCCTAGTCCACTGCCCTTTTGGTGCGCATTACAGCATGGAAGTCTAGCATGAATCTCCAGTTTCCTGAGTAACTTAAAATGTTCTGCTAAACCTAGGCATCTAAATAAAGGGTAACCATGATGATTTTTCATTTGTTTTGTGGTTGGGTTTTTTTTTCTAAATTCCAATTATGACACATTTTCAGTGTTCTGTTGCTACATATGTGTGCAATCATTTATTTCTGCAGACTTTTAAACTGAGTGCATGTTGGTGAGATCAAATAAGGTCCTGCACCACTTTTTTCACTGAAATCTATGGGAAGAAGAACCTGTGGTTTTACCTAGATGAGTATAACCTTACATGGCAAGTTGCCTCTTGGAGTATAAAACCAGCCACCTAAAACTTCAATATCTTGTTCCACTGAGCATTCCTTGCAGTCTCAACTACCCATGTGCCCACACTGAAGATACAGCAGCCTGTATGGGAAAATAATACAGAACACATGCTGCTATAAGACTGTTTTCACAGCTCACAGGAGTCTTTCCTTGGGCTTAATTCTTCCAGGAGCAATATACAGCACCTGTGAGTAGGTCAGACACAGCCTAATACCTGTCCTAATATCACTGCATTCAAGAAGAGCTATAGTGTTACCTCAGCACTTCTTTGAATCTCTATATAAGATTTGTTTCTTCTTTTCTAAATGTGTTTGTTTGGGGTTTTTTGGGATTGTGGGTTTTTTGTTTGGTTTTTTTTCCCCCTCCTTCTCTCCTGACAATCTTGCTTAGAAAAAGGCAAGAAAAAATGAAGAGTTGGTACAGAGCATTTATGTAAGCTTGAA
Source organism: Falco peregrinus (assembly GCF_023634155.1). Taxonomy (NCBI): domain Eukaryota; kingdom Metazoa; phylum Chordata; class Aves; order Falconiformes; family Falconidae; genus Falco; species Falco peregrinus. Next base: position 2,545,309 of record NC_073721.1, on the reverse strand, counting down.
ATGCTGTCTTGGTCTGGAAAAACAAGCCTTTCCTGGTTTCCTAGCTTTGTGCATAAGACTTTAACGCGTCACATCTGGTGGTTCTTCATGTCATGTTACATTATGAATCTTTATGGGCAATTAACTGGTTGGGTATGAAAACACCCACACTAGTAATGGGTCAATGGGCACATCCAGTTCCAGAATTCCGCTCAAATTGTTAAGTCTGTCTCCAAAGGAAAAGCACACTATTTTCATTCTGATGAATTTGATGAGACAGTGGTAGGACATAGAGTAAACAGAAAACTTTCTCTGATGCATAAATATTGGCTGGTGGAAATCGCTAGTGTCCTTCCCTCCTCATCTTGTACTTTAAACAAATGGCAATAGCCAAATAACTTCTTCTATGTAACTACACTTATTATGGCCATGAAAATAATTATTTGAGATGATAGGATAAGTTACTTGAACTCCTCTTGGTTATTCAGTGGGTTTAAAAAAAAAAAAAAGTTTTGCAGTCAAAAAAATCTCCTCTGACCTTAAAAAGTATGGTTGCGTAACAGTAATTGTTCAAGGTTGGTTTGCTGTTTGGGTTTTTTTTTGTTTTGTTTGTTTTCTGTCTCCATCTTCTTCCCTGGAGCTTTACAAATGAGTGTATTCTTCTCAATATTTTCCACACTGATTTCTGAGCCACACCACAGCTGGCTGTGACACAGAGTTGTGCTAGTACCTTCAACAGTCCTGGAGAGGAAAAGGGAGGTCTAGTGTGGTGCTTTCCACCTTAGGCTTATTTCTTAGCTGTGATCAGAGCAGGTACAGATTCAGTAGGTGGCTCCCAGGCACGGTGTGGTCCATATCACTGTGGTGCACTGGTGCATCAGCTCTAATCTCGTACAATGCAGTTCATAACACGGAACGGGTTCCTTGCCCATGTCCACGTGGTGCAGGAACTCCTTCTCCAGAGTCCTCCACAGTGGTGAAGAGTTGGGGTTTGCAATGAACATTGGTGGTGCAGAACATGACTTGGTTGGATTATAGCTTGTGACAATATCTTAATAAATTAATTTAATCCTAGTGAATTTGACACCTTGATTTAAACAAATCATGTTGGTATGGATGAAGTACTGCGAGCCAGAGACAGGCAGCCCCATGCACCCATGGCTCAGCTCCTTGCTGTGCACAGGAGCCAGGCACACAAGAAGTCAAACTCAACATTGTGAAACCAGATCAGGTCTGAACTGTCTGCTTAAAGAGTAATGTCTCTAGTTTTTTACATGAATTTTTAATTTTAGATGACACCTTTGACTGGAAGTGACAGTGGAGCAGATCATTTGTGTAATTACAGCAACAGTCGTTGAGGAAGGCAAGAATATCTCCAAAGCATATAAAACATGAAATGGATTTGATAGTGTATGAACTCTGTAACCAGAGCTGCAGGAACCTTCTGGCTTAGTGAGGCTATAAACCTGGTAATGTCTTTGCTGAGGTACTAAAAAGTCATGAGATCAGTCTTTCTCTGTACTTCAGGTGAAGTAATTAATAAAGTGGAAAAAGTGAACTTTTAATGAGTCTAAGAAGGTTTAGCCAACCACTAACAGCAGAAATGCTAATATGGCGCTGGATGGAAGCAGATGGGACTAGCTGCGGAAGGGGCATTTAGCATGGAAAAACAATTTTGTGCAATGGATTTGAAGTTAACTTTGTTATGCATATGCTAAATTCTGTGCAGGAGGACTGCATGCATTAGGCACTGAACGTTTGCTTGGTCTTCCTCGCTGCCTTGCTTCCAAGTTGCACCTTTTCCAGAAATGTTTTTTCACCTTGCCACCAGGTTTTTTTCATGAAGCAAGCTGCCCGGAGGCTAATAAATGCTCCTATACTCATTGTAGTGAGATGCTTTACACTTTGTTCTAGAAAACATTGGGCATCAGGCTTTCTTACAACAAATACACAAAGCAGTCCATAGAAAACCAAGCAGAAAGCCGTAGATATCTAAGCCAGGACTAAAGCAATACATTGCTGAGAAGAAAATTTCCTGTGATGGTTAGATAAGTGTTTCGAATACGTTGCAAGCAACAAACTCTCTAAATACCCTGTATGAGGAAAATAATCTTAGGCACAGTAATTTGTACACACTTGAGAACTTGGTAATGATCTTAAAAGTGCATTTTGGATAAATGGGAATTTTTTTTCCTGCTATTTAGAAATGTACAATCAAATGCAATTTTTTTGTTGTTGTTGCTTATATGAAGATCACAGCTAATTAGCCTTAGTTAAGTAAAGCATATCCTTTGAAAATTCGAGACAAGTTCCTTTGCCCTCTGAAGAATTGTCTGTTATTTACATTGTTAATATTAATATCCTGCAGCCTCTAAACTCTGAGCCAGTGTCATTGGAGACAGCCTTGTACCCAACAACTCAGACCTCCAGTAGAATAATGACTTTGATATTTTTTCTTTTGTTTTTCAGCAAGTTAAAATAACTAGTGATGATATTCTTAAGGTAAAATCCAGATTCAAGCCACAAGCCTCTGGAATCTTAATTTGTACCTTCCCCAGCATATCTTGTACGCAACTTAAATGTAAGGTATCAGAGCAAGTGAAGCTGTTTCACTAGCTCTGGTGGGAACTGCAGGAGGCATAGCTTGGGTAAGCAGCTGGATGTGAGGGTTTTTGAGGAGGTGAGGTGCTCATCTGGTGTTGCCCCTGGTTTCCCAAGCTGGAAGGGTGCCTAGGTGCAGTGTCGTGGGTGCCTGCAGGAGGATGATATTCCCCCATCTGTGTTGGGAGTCAATGGTGAGACACACTGGTGTGTCTCACCTTGGTCGTCTCTCTTCTGCTCCTGCTTCATCACACCTCTGCACCAGATGGAAGGAAGAAAAGAAAAATCTGGTTAACTGGAAAAGCTGCACAGAAGAATGGCAGAAAGCTCCAGAAGGAGCAAGTCCTAGAAGTACAGACTTACACAAGTATTCTCAGTATATCTGATGAATATTTTTTTCCTGTTTTGGAGGGGTGGCCAGCTTCTTGAATCTTACCCAGCACGAATGAGGTGGCAGAGTGGGGACTGTGGGTGTGGGATTTGCTGTTCTTGGGAAGTGGGTTCGAAATCTTGTCCTTTGCCACCTCCAGCTTCTTGGGCCTTGCCAGGGACCAAACCAGAGCAAGTGCTTTGCAGCAAGCTGGTCTTCAGCTTGCAAAGCATGGGTGAGTAATAATGAAGTCAGTGCAGGCCAGCTGGAAAACTATGGAAAAAATTATTGGGGGTGGTGCAGAAATGAGTGGAATTTATTAACACAGATTAATATTAAAGGAAACGGGTTAGGATGATGAATCGGCCAACAGTCCTTTGTAAAGGCTGCAAAAATGCAGGAGCTGGCATTATAAGCTCTTTATTATTTGTGCTTTGCTTGCACTCGGAGATCACAGCAAAAACCAAGTGCTTTCTAAAATTGGCACTCTGTGTGAACACAGGAAGACACATGAAAACTGGCTGAAGGAGCTGGGTGTCTGGTGCTGCAGTTCAACACCAAGCACAGGAGAGAGGCTTCTGGCTGTACTTAACATGCACTGTTGTATTACCACCCCAGAAGCATGGAAAGTTGCTGTGAAGTGAAATTCTGTTTTCACATACACTGTAAAAATGGAGGATATTCACCAAAGCCGAGGGCTTCCAGATGTGTCCTGGTGGAGCTCAGGACTGCAAGCAGCCTTAAAAAAACAAACAAACAAAAAAAAAACCAACCCAAACACCACCGCCCCCCCCCCCCCCCCAAAAAAAAAAACCAAAAACCAACAACAACAAAACCACAAACCCACACCACCGCCCCAATACAAAGCAACCACCACCAAAAAAAACCCCAAACAAACCAACAAATCCCTCATTGATTGCTCTATTGAATTATCTGAACTGAAAATAAATATTGTGAGTAAAGAATTAAATACTGAACAAGAATGCATGAGTGCAAATTGAAGGTCATATGCTTCTTATCAGTAATATACAATTACTGCTAAAGTAACTTTTGGGTCACTGTTTCTAAACTGTTTAGGAAGCTTGGAAAACCCTGTCCCATTAATTGCAATGGGAACTGGGTACCCAGATTCCCCAAGGTAACTTTAAAATCTTTGCCTAAACGTATCTTTCTACCCAGCATTCACAAGGTTGAAGGGAAGCAAAGTTTCTAGGATATGGTAATTTCATACTAGAATAAATCTTGTATAAGTTAAAATCCCTGGAAGCTCCAAGGTAGTAGGAGTTATATACTAGGGAATCTTTAACAAGATCACTGAAGACATTACTGGTTCAATAAATGAAGATTTTTTTTCTTTGGGACAAGGAAGACATCAAGGGACTAGAAAGAAGTAAACACAACCTCTGTTTGGAGGGACGGGGGGGAAAAAAATAATAAAAAGGACTAGGGAAAAACAGCTGGGATATAATAGACCAGTGCATCTGACCTTGGTGCTAGGCAAAACTCTAGAAACATTAATAAAGGATGAGATCACAAAACATCTGGAGAAATAAACTAGTCAGCATGGTTTCATAAAGGGTAAATCCTGTCTGATGAATTGGTGGAATTTTTTTAGGGAGATAATGTGGAAAGCAGGCATGGGTGACAGCACTGGGCTTAATTCTGTCCTTTTTGGGCTCATGGCACTGATCTGAAAGGGTTGCTTGGGCAACTGGGCTGTGGGTTGGAGTAATGCTGGTGTAAGAGGGAGGAATGTGAGGTGTAACAGGAGGTGGTGCCAATCTACAACTGGAACTGAGGGTTAAACTATAGTTCTACGCATGTGTTCTGGAAAAACCTGAGTAAAGGTGGCATCCAGTGAGGCGATGGAAGTGGAGATGATGGATTAAATCTGGAGAGAGCTTCTGTGCAAGGTTGGGAAAGCGTGGAAGAGAATGGTCCATCACCTCCTCTTGGGACAAACAGTAGTTTTTTAAATGTGTTGCTCTGAATTGTGAGGATATATGCCGAACAGCTATGTTGTGCAGATCTCTGAGCAAGAAAGAGTTGTAGTACTAATGCAAAGCAGAAGCTAAACCCTACATAGAAGTATGAACTGTGAAGATATAAGAATTTAATCTGGCATATTGTAAAGTACTTACCTTTGCGGACTACCCTGCCCGAGGTAGGACACTGCAACATCAAATGGACATCCTGGGGATTGGAAAGGGCAGAGGACAGCAGGAATGATAGAAGCACTTGTGAAGTTGCTACGTGCAGAAAGCCTGGGAAACCTGGAAATGTACTCACTTGAGGGAAAAACAAGCTGTTTAAAAGATGATCTGATTTGAAGATTTCAAGATGCTGAGGAAGAATCTGAGAGTAGATGAACTACAGATAAACTCTTTAAATTTACTCAGAATCCCAGAATGTATGTCCATAAAATAAATATAAATAAAAAAAGTAGCTGAAGTAAGAATATAGATATGTTTGATTCAAGCAGGGTGAAAGAAACTGTTCAATTGCTAACCCAGGATGAAAAAGGAGGCAGCCTGCATTGCCATCTAACTGTGCTGAAAAACAGGGAGATGTTAATTGAGCTGGGGGTGGGGGGCAGAAATCAGCTCCGTCCTTTTCCACCATAACCTCTACCTTGACTGGTTATGTAGTTAAACCCCAAACAATTAACTTAATTGTTAAGAGATGCAAGGAAGGGATGACTGTACAGGCAGTGCTGGTGGGTCAGCTGGTAGGTGGTATCTTGATTGTCTGGATGAGCTGCCCAAGTGAAACAAGGGAAGGCCAGGGCTGTACCTGGAGGAGTTATCTTGCGTTATAAGCTGCATCCTCTGCTGCCTGGCACATCTGCATCGTTCCCAGAGGCCCTTTTTACTTTGTTTCCCAACTGGGGCCAGGGAGGGAGGATTCCACAAGTTCATGGTGTCAGATGGAAAGTAGAATAAAATTGGAGGGGGGGGGGGGGGGACCCAACACAACCATCATTTAATATTTACAAGGAAATTTTTATAATAAAGATTCCCAATGTTGAAGAATTCTGTTAGAAAGAATAGTAGCAGAAAGTCAAACTGCTGCAAGCTAAACACATGCAAGTGTCTGAGCTTACCAGGCTCGTGTAAACAGATGAAGACAAAAAGTGCATCAGTCCTGAAGCGCCATTGAGCAAAGGAAATGTGTGTCTGCATGCTATGACTTACAAGGAATTACCTAGCAGGCATCTTAGTAATTTTATTGCTGATCTACAAATACTCTTGCTGTGTGTATGACCTGCAAATCAGTCCACTTGTAAAACTGTGCTAGTATACTAATCTGTAGAGAAACAACACAAGAAAAATGGAAGCAGTACACGTGGTTTTTTTTAGTAATGGGAGCTACATGTGTGCTCTCTTATCCAATGTGTACTGATCTTAATGCACAAAAATAGAAATACCACTGTTGCCTCAATGCTCAGTGATACTGCTGCTGTGATGTGAGGCAGAACAGGCAAGCACAACAGTCTACCCTCTGCTCTAAAAAATCACTTTTTCCACCAGATCATATGAGCACAGCATAAAGCCACTTACAGATATATTTTTTTTTAGCATTATTCAAATCCACTTACTAAACCGTGTTTGCTCAGGGTGGGTTGTTTTTTGTTTGGGTTTTTTTTATTTTTCCTTATTACAAACAGTTGGCAAATTAACATGGCTAAAATAAGACTCAGCTGGAATAAATAAATAAAACTTTTGCCTAATGGGAAGGAAGCAAATGCTTCTCAAGGCTTGAAGTTGTTCACATCCATTTGCTGGTTTGCTCGATTTGCTCATACTTCTGCTCTTCATGGGTTTGACTAGGAGATGACCCTAAAATACTATGGGGAAGCTCTTCGGGGATTTGTTATCTGACCACAAGCAGGAAATATTAAACTGTTGTGAAAAACAATGCTCTAACGTGCTGTGCCAACCATTTGTAGGGCCAAGATCAAGGGGCAGTGCAAGTTGCAAGTGTTCTACATAATTGGTCAGGTGTCCTTCTTTTCAAAACTGCCTGCTTTGATAGCTCCTTGTCACGGTTTTTTCCTTTCTCTTAATTTTGATACTGTTGTCTACCAGAACTAAATGGAAACTATTACTTCAGCTACTTCATGTTACTTAACGGTAACATAAAATAGATACAGAACAGGTGGAAGCTGGAATAACTCCATGTCTTCCCAGAGTATGAAGCTGTTGTGTCAATGAAACCATGTTTATTCTGGAACCTGCTTCTCATTTTTCTACATCTTTCCCCGTTGTCTTCAGGAATGAGTCATTAATAGCTGTTATTCAGGAAAAAAAAAGTGAGAACTCTTTCAGTTCATAATTCATCCTCACAATTCAAGTAGTGAGTTAGTTTTCAACCTTTTTATACCGCATCATTACATAACCACCAAAACAGATGGAGTGCACAGTTTATAAAGATAATACCAACTTCACTGCAAGGCTACTCAGATCTCCCTTTAAAGTCCTGTTCACGTCAATAGGATTTCATCCCAGACTTCTCAACTGATGTCAAGTGCTCCAGGTTGCCGTACCTGGTTCCTATACATGTTTTTTTTTTCCCCAGTTATGAGCTGTGTGTACCACTGTGTGCCAGTGACTCATCCTGCTGCATGGAGTGTTGTGACCTGCCTAATCAAGTGCCATGCGACTCTAACCCACTGAACGTGATGGAAATTGGTACGCAATTTAAATCTGCCAGGCCTTCCTTTTGCTACAGATAAAAGTACGTTGATTTGCCAACCCCAACTGTGAAATGTTCTCACTGCCTGAACTATTTTCTACACAACACTTGTTTTCTTTGTAAAAGCCTTTTTCTATTGATCTGAATTGACTTGTGCAGAAAAGCCATGTGAGTTCAATGCAAATTGTTACTGTGCACTTACTGTGAGCAGCAGAGCAATACAAAAAGACGCTTTTGTGTAGATGTGCAACATACGTATCTCAAGACATATCTCCCTGTATTGATATTTGGTCTGATCTTGCTTTCAGAGTATAAGCAAGCAGTCCATTAATGCATTTTCAAATGTTTTGAGGAGAAGGTAAATCTAAAATCCAAGGAGGGCGTGTGTTTTGGCAAAGGAATGCTGAATCTGTGTGTTTTCTTGGGTTGAACTAAAATTGATCACAGTCTTTCAGCTGAGACAACATCAACTTCTAGACTTTATCCTAGCTGTATGTTGGGGTTGGGGGGAAGCTCCACAATGCAACCAGAAAGAGCATCTTATTTAGTCTTTTACCCTGCTGAAATAACTAGTTTTATGAAGTCTTTGAGCCTGTTGTACAGCTCAGTTACTTCACCTAAAAACCATGAGAAGCTTTGGAGTAGGAAGAAATCTTAATTCTTGTGTGATTTATCCACAAAGAGTTTTGAGACGTAGGTCCCTGCTGGGGTCATGGGGCTCAACTGCTTGTTTGCCATAGTGAGTAAGGCAAAGTTTTGTTTGCTTGAAGAGATATCAGTACAGCAAAGAACTGGGACTTCATCTTTGTATTTATGGGTGCAGCCTCAAAAGGGGAGACAGAAAAACACAAGAGCAAGGCCTATTGTAGGTAAACATTTGCCCTCTGGGTAGGGTAAAGCACCCACAGAAGGTACTTGAAGCATCCCTGGTGAACCAGCTCCAGGAAAAAGAAAGATTTGATGGCCAAAAAGGCAGACCACAGTATCTTCCATTTACAAATCTCCACAAGCATGCAGGTGGAGGAGCAAGCTGTCACTGCCGTCTGCCCAAGCTCCGTCCCCGCAACCTCCAGCCAGCCTTTGAGCCTTTCCTGAGCACAAACTGCAAAAACTCAGTTCAGAACTGTCAGCTAAACCATAACTTATCAGATTTATACTGGAGTTAAAATATCCCTGAGACTGACCTGCACACTTTCTTGATAGGTCAGTAAACTGCCTGTGGAAGTCTAGCTTTAAGTTGCATTTTTGCAGATGCCAAAAGCAGGAATAACTCATGAGTGCTGCACTGGACTTCCTCAATCAGACAACCTGAGTTACATTTACTTGTGTGTGAAGCAGGGACACGCTTCCCTGTCCCTTGTGCTGTGGAGTGGAAGTACTTGCATCATAAATGACCAGAAGACAAATGCAAGCAAAACCCTTGCTTAACCCAGCAAATATCTTGCGTGATCCCTTTGTACGTGAATTGAAGAACAGCAATGGCCAGAATGACCATCATTCATATGGAACATGCTTCCCACTCTGTGATTTTACCTCTGTCAGAGGAAACAAGCACAAAATAGCTTTTAGTGCCTGCATGCAGAAATAATGGCATTACCGGTAGTGCCACCTAGTAAAGGATGGCATCTGGTTTGATGACCAGTGAGCAGCTGCCTTGCTCTGCACCAGAAACAAGAGTTTCTCATTAGGAAGAGGAGAAAAAAGAAATGCTAATCTTTTTTGTTTGTTTGTTTGGTGGTGTTGTTTTGTTATGTTGTTTTGGGGTTTTTTTTAAGACCTGTCATTGTTGACTTATGATGTTGCTTTGTTTGAGGTCAAACCCTCTCTGTTCATCTGCCTGTGGAAAATTTAACATGAACGGGGTTTCTTTGCAGGTACTGTGTGCGCATCTGGTGGGTTCTTTTTAGAACAATTGGTTTGCACAGAGACAAATGAATCCTTCTCCACTCCTTCCTCTTTCTGCTTGCTCCTGTGTGCCACAGTTGAGGCAACACATGGCTTTGCAGGGGGAAGCCTTCTTGGATGCCTGGCAGGGCTCAGTGCCTGCTCGGGAGCTGGAGGGGTCGGTGCCTGCAGGAGGTTAGAGGCTGGTAGGAAGTAAAGCCTTAAGGATATTTTGCAACTACTCAAAAAGCAGAGCCAGGTTTCTTTCCCCGGCAATATGCATCGCAGCCCAAATCCATCAAGGCTCCTGCATCCAACTTTAAGCGCAGGAGTGGGCCCCCAAAGGATGACGTGCGGGCTGCGGCAAGCCTGTACTTACACAGACCGTGTTGATTCAGGATTAAGGTGAATAGAGCTGACTCCTCTGGGGACGTATATATTAGACTTTTTGAAAAACTTTTGACCTTAGCCATGCTCATTTTGTGTTTTAAGTAATCGTGATGGCTCCCACGACGTCACGCCTCCTGAAGCTCACAGTCGGTCGCTGGCGTGGTTAAAGAGTGACGGCTTTGAGAGGGGCCAAAATGGTTCAAGGAAATAAATCCTATTGAATTGAGTGTGACCCGAGCACCTCGCTCCCTCAGGGCCTTTGGATCATCTCCATTTATTTGTGCAGAAATATGAAAAATTCTAGTGATTTTGGGTGCTTCCATTCCCAGGTGAATGGGGAATTTGAGGCCTGCTCAAAACCCTGAACTCTTCTCAAGAGTGATGTCAGAGGCCTGGCACACAGAAATAGCCCTTCAGATGGAAGGTTATTCCTGAAATCCTGGCAGCTGCAGTGATTTCAGAAGCAAACTGTCCCACTCAAATATCATAGCTGAAAAGCAAGAGCAGAGGAACACGGAGTGAATACATCAAGTTGTAAACTCTCCTGTAGTAAGTTTTGCATGTCTTCAGAATTGCACAGGGCGGAGGAGCAGAAAGGAAATGAAGCAGTTTACACACAAAATACAAAACCCTTCTGAAAGAGAAATCATATTTTTTTATTTAATCATGTCACTCTAAGCCTGCTTTTTCTTAAGCAAGAAATAGCGGGCCAAAGTGAGAGCTGGGCACGTCTGTGCTGTCCCTGGCCCCAGCACCCTGCCCCTGTGAAGGGCTGGAGCAAGGACCTCCACCACTGGAGCAGAGCAGAGCGCAGCCTAATTGACGCTGAGTGACAATGGCACTGCCACTGGAACACCCGTGACATTTACATGGATATCAAATTAATTATAATAATTGCTATTTCCATGAATACCGAATTAACTTACAATAAGTGCACTCCTAAAGAACTACCACCTTGTGTTTAAGACAGAACAAAACAACAGAAAGAACAAACAACAGAAACAGGGAAAAAATTAACCTCCTTATGTTTTGGAGAGGCGATATTTCAATTAAAGGTTTGAAAAAGTCAAGTAGTTAGAATCATAGAATCGTTTAGGTTGGAAAAGACCTTTAAGATCATCGAGTCCAATTGTTAATTCAGCACTGTCAAGTCCACCACTAACCCATGTCCTTAAATGCCACATCCACGTGTTTTTTAAATTCCTCCAGGGATGGTGACTCAGTCACTTCCAGTAGTTGATGATGATCTCTGTCCATTGTTGGTTTGGGGGTTTTTTTGCTCATATAATTCCTTCATTTTTGAATGCTAAATACCAGATAATGAGGGTGTAGAATTATTTAATTGCTTAACTGACAATCTCAATTAAGTGGAGGGTTTTTGGAAAATAAGTGTCTTTGCTGTACAAGGACAACCCGGATAATACTCTAGGATTATACAAAATAAGGAAGGTTCCTATGTAGCACCTTTTAGGTGGCTCTTCCTGAAACAGAGAAAGTCTGGTTTTGAGTCAAACAGCTGCTTCCACCAAAACCTCAGAAAACTGATGTCCTTCCCTGCCCAAACACCAAAACTTGGGAATGCTGCATGGTCCCCATGCCCAGTGGGCAGCTAAGTCTGCTCCTGCTGTTTGCTGTTCCCAGTGTGGTCTGCACTGGCATTGCAATGCATGAGGGTGGTGGTGACTTTCCTGCTGGTGTTGAAATACAACAGTTTATCCGTGTGAACGTGTGTGATGTGGCATCAGACAGGGTAAATGGACGTTGACTTACTGACCTTCAATATGAAAGAAAAAAGCAAATTGTAGTCGTGATTTTCTTGCATTGTGGGACCAACTACTGAAATACCAATTAAAAGCTGTAATGGGAGCTTGGGGGGGATCTGTACAATAAGACACTTCTAGGTCAGGCAGGAGGGTTGCAATAATAATAATACCAAGTACATTTCTTTATTTAACTTTTGTTTTTTATTGTGTTCAGCCCGCAGCTGATTTTTTTTTTTTTTACCTTGTAACATAGTCCCTAATTGAGACACATGAAGCTCATAAGAGGCTTTAGACAAGATTCAGCTAGCCACAAAAGTCATTATCTCATTTTCATTTATTAACATGATATTTCCAATGGATTAACGAGGGTTTCCCTTTTGTTGCCTCTGCTATGGCACTAGCCCTAAAGGGGCTGTTGCGTCTCTCCATCTCAAGTGACTTCTTACTCACATTAGATTACAGTAATGTACGTGTTACAGGAATGACATTTATTATACTTCTTGAATTAAAATTCCCTATTTGAAGTAGCTATAATTGCTGGAAATAGGATAAAGTGGACTTGAGTGTTGATTTTAGCAATGAGCTAGTATCAAAATAATTGCTGCTAGTAATGGGCATGCAAAAATACTCACCCCTAATTTCAAATATATAAGCTGTAGTATTTCTGGAATTTGCATTGTGATGCAGAATTGGTAATTTCAATTTTCTGAAGAAGCCAGATACCTTCTTAAGAAACTACTCTTTGTATTTTCCACAATGCTCACAGTTATTTTTCAAGTGCCGGTGGTCCTACCACTCCATGAAGCTGCAAAGAACAAAGTAATAGTACAAATTTTGGTTAATCGGGAAGCGTGCCAATCGGATGCCCCACCAGGCACATTGCAGCAAGCTGCAGTGGTGAACCCTAGCAAAGAGAGCTGTGTTATTTTCCTAACATGTTTTTCAGTTCTGCTCGCTGCTCCCCAGTTGTTCCTCCTCTCCCAGAAGGCTGCCCGAGCCGCATTACAGCGAGGACCTGCAGAGAGCCTGTCTGCTCCAGGCACTGTCTGATCTTGTCTGACATAATTTAAACCTATGCTTCCTGCTTTAGTTTTACATTTTCCAGGGCCTGAAAGGTTCAGTGAGAAACAAAATTCACCTAAGAAAAATATAGTATAGGCAATTTAAATCAGGACAGTCTATTTCTGCTACATCTTACCAGATATAAAGATGCTGCAGGATGCCTGCCATAAGATTTGGTATAAAATCGAGACCCAAAATATTTGTGAGTGTCAGATTTTTCCTGACCACTCCCTTGAGAGGTCTCAGCCATAAAAAGGGTGAATTTAACCCTGGCTTTTAGGAGAAAGAACTGTCACTGCTCTAGCTAAACCTCCCCCGTGCAACAGGATTTAGTGCTGTTATTCACCTGTGGTTTGTCCAGAACCACTGCTGCCTGCCCAGAGGTGCGCAAAGAAAGGAGTACTGAGTTAGCACACAGAGCGATGGCATGCTCCTTCTGGATCAGCATTTAATAAGCCTAAGGGTACAAAAATCTGGAAAATAAGCTGTGGAGGTTGGAAGAAGAATTCTTCCTGCCTTGTCTTCTGGGAAAAAAAAGTAGCAGGATATTTAATCCGGGAAGCTCCATCATATGTCAAGTTTAAAATTGTAACCTGTGGTGCTTTATAAAAACTATTATGAACACAATCACTAACAGGTTTCAACATAAATTTGTAAACCAAAGCAGCCCTTGCTGATGTGTTTTGGAATTTCTTCTGCACTCTATTCTAGAGGGTGCTTTCTGCTTTATTTATTAAATTGCATATCAAGGCTGATGTCTTGGGGAATGGGGCTCTTCAGACCCGTGTAGGGAGGCTGGCAACAGCCGCAGCAATCTCTGTGTTGGCAGTGAGCTGGTGAGCCTCCTGCGTGGGATCTTTGCTCTATTCTGGTGTCATAACTGTAGTTATTTAGAAGGGAAGCTTCAGATGGGTCCTTAAAAGATGGGCTTAACCTTTTGCAGGGGTGAGACCAGGGAAGATGCTTTAAAAACAAGTGGCATACATATGAAAGGTGCATTTGGTGTTCTCCATGATTTTTCCAACCTTTCTCCTTAATATTATAGTGAAACTTATCTAGGGCAAATGGCCTTCATCTGATGGGTGGGGTGGTAGGTGTTTGCAGGGACCTGTTAATAAATGCAAGAAATCCCTTGAGTGACTCCAAACCCCTCTACCTGGGATTCAGATGTTGTCACCAAGAGCTCAGCTCTGCCTCTGTCAGCCCCTTCCTATAGTTTGTATTTCATATCAGGGTTCAGACAGGTGGTCTGTGTCTGCTAAAGCCTGACCAGAAAGGGTGTTCAGAGTGTGTTCTTCCTTAAATTTAAAAAAAAAAAAAAAAAAAAAAAAAAGTATGAATACTTGGAATAAAACCTGATTTTGGGTAAATTCCAATAATATGTTTTTCATTGCATGAGATCTGATGCCTGTCGACACTTACTAGTCAGATTCACCTCCTTTTTCCGTATCTTAAACAGGACCCCCCTTTTTTTGTAGCAGAGAGGAGTGTCCTGCATATCATGCTTCCATCTCCATACTGTAATTATTAATATAGGGTAGAGAGAGGTCACCTATGTTTTTTGGCAACAGTTACTTTCCCATGTATAAATCATGATAAAGTGCTATTACTCTGTAGGGTACACTAGTGTTTTCAATTTACCCTGTGTAGAATATCCTTTCTTTCTTTCTTTCTCCCTTAAAAAAAAAAAAAAAAAAAAAAAGTCTTTTGTTCCTATAATACAGATAAACTCATAGATTACACAACCAATAAAAATAATATTAATAAAAAGGAGGCATTGTTACAAAGTAGGTCCTAACTATGCAGCCTAATGTTTCAGTGAGTCTGTGGTGCACATCCTTTTATAGCCAATTAAGAGGATGTTTTATTTCCCTCATTAAAAGTGCAGCCCACAGTCACCATGTTGAATCAAATAAGTATGAGTTTGCACATCCTGTGCGCAACCTTTCCTTGAGGCACAGTAGCATTTGTCATCTTTATAATAAAGCTTTCCAATTTTTCTGATTAATATTTAAAAGAAATAACATGACCTGAGGAATATATATATAACATCCTTGTTCGAAGGCATTCCGTACTACGCTGTGCTCTCTGCTTTAAGGCTAATGTACCATTAGATCACTTTGTATTCTTCCTCCTTCTAAGACCCATTTTCCTGTGTTTATGTGCAGCAGCAGTCTCTTTGTCCTCTTTTCTTTCTCCAAGATGAGAGAGATACCTCACCAGTGCATGCTGTCTTTCAGGAGTCGCTGTGATGCTCCTTGTCTTCAGTCTCACCCTGCCACATGGAGGGTAAGGGATGGTCCTCCAGACATCGTCCTCTGAGCAATTACTGGGTCGTTATGGGTCCATGAGCAAGCACTTTCTGCACCAGACTCCTTGCAGCTTTCTAGCAAAGCAGATGTGGGCTGGAGTGCTGTTGAAAGGCGAGGTCCTGCCCCATCGTTCTGGTACCAACACCTGGGCAGTGGTTGGGGACAGTGGGCTCATCGGGTCTCTCTCTCTCTCTCTCCCTCTCCTGGTTCACTTGGCAATTTACTGATGTAACCGTTTGCGTGTCTTCGGTAGAGATGACCTGGAAAAGTGTGGCTTCATCTTGTAAAGGTACACCTTGCACTCCACCTGTGTCTCCTGAGGGTCTCCATCTGGTAGAGCTTTACTGAACCCAAAGAGCTTCATGGTTGTGCTAGACTCTGGGAAAGTAGATATCTGTTTAGGACCTGGGGCTTTGGCAGGCTGGAGAAAACCTGACTATTCACTTACATTTTTTGTTATCATTATTACTATTGAAACATGTACGCCAGATAATTAAAAAGACAGCACTGCACCACAGTGAGCTTTGGCTGACTGTGTAAAGCAGCAAGTAAGGCATTAAACAAGGGTGAAGAATGATCAGGCTGAGATTTGACGGCAGAGGTGCTAGAAACTGTTTACTCTTATGCAGCTTTTATAGTACATTAATTCCCTGGTCTCTTCCCTCCCCTGACACCATCTTATCTCCTGTTTATTTTCTTTCATTTTTCCCCCCAAAAAATAATTGGAGGCAAACAGAGGAAAATGAGGAGGGCTAAGCTAAGTTTTGGTATTTTATATTGGCACCCATCACTAAAGCCCCTTAGGTTCTTCAAACCATTACAAGTAATCACAGCTAGAATAACAAAATATAAGCCTTTAAACTTAAAGGCTCAATTATTCAGGGCTTTCTGTAAGTTACAGACAAAGCTAACAAATTTCATACATTAGTCATGGTAAAAAATATTAAATTCCACGGTTTGTCACAGATTAATAGGAAAAAAGATTAAAACTGCAAGTTGTGTAAGTAATTTAAACAAATGGTTGTCAGAGATTCTGCATGTTTGGTGAAGAATTAAATAAGTGAATATCAGCAGCTGAACTTCTTGCAGAGGAGCCAAACTCTTTTGGAAAAGCTGAAGCTCTTTTTGAATATGGAAGCAATGTTTTACTCAGTCCTACATAACGTTCAAAACAGCTGTCATACAAAGAAGAATTTACCATACAGTGTTGCTTGTATTTGTCTTAATCCATCCCCACCAGTAAGCCACTTGCTGCAGAGGGAAAAAAAGGAAACTCTCCTGTGGACCAAAACTTGGAAGAAGTGGAGAATTCCAAGATTAATATTGAAGGCTGGAGTGCTTGTTGGAGGGGCTGATAATGCCGCACACCACCAGGCAATCCTTTCCATTCAGAAGCATCAAGAAATAATTGCAAAATGTTCTTTACAGCGTGTTGGTTCTTGGGCAAACGCTTGTTGGGCAAACCGGCACCAGAGGCAAAAGGCTCCCCAGACCTGTTCAGGGAGGGGGTGGGGACCCATGCTGCAGGGACCACAGCACACGAGGCACAGTGTGACTGCTGCCCGTGGCACGGAGCTGGCCCCACTGATCTGACTTCTGCCTAAAGAGCGTTCTCCAAATGCCCCCCTGTTAAGGAGGGTAACAGCAACGCGTGACGCACACTCAGTGATGGATTTTGTAAGAACAAGTGCGATGTTCATTCAGCCTGGGAGAGTTTGTGAAAGTTGTTTGGCTTGCTTTTTTTTTTTTTCTTTTTTTAATTATTATTTCTTGAGGTGTTTTTCTGTCTCTTGGGGAGAGAAGTTAAGTCTTCCTTCCTCCTGATCTCCTGGAGCTAACAGTGTGATATCGAGAAAAGAAACTCGCCCTACCAACCTTTTCAGCCTGGTTCACTATGCTTTTGAATTTTTTTTCACTCTTCACTCCTTTTAACCCTTATTGTTTTGTGAGGGGGGAGCGGAAAGGAAATCAAAGCTGTGGTTGATAGCAAGGGAACTGTTTGTTTTACTGAATTTCCTGGTGCCTAATTTAGCTGCTCTTTCACTCCCCGTTATGGTTCTTCCAGTTTACAGCTGGAGACAGCTCTCTGAAAACACAGGTGTGGTGCTACAAATAGGCTACAACTGCAGTTTTCTTTTTTTCAACCTGCCATTTGCTCATTGGCTCTCACTTTAACACCCATGGCACAGCATGCTGCTACGGATGGCTAGAACTGGCTTTTGCACTGGGGTACAGCTCAGGCCAAACTGGGTTTGATGCAGAGGTGTCTTTGCCCATTTTCTTAAGCTGACGTTGAGGAATGGGCTCTGCCTTTACATGCTGTTGCCCAGCCTCAGGATCTCAGCGGCTTTGGGAATGCTTGCTTTGAAATGAATTCAGGCAGAGCGATCACTCAGGGGTAGCTTGTTCCATCAACACAGGTTTTAGTGTTTTCAGTAAATCTCCATTTCACTCAACACGATTTTCATAAAATTCATAGTGAGTGAAACAGCAGTCAGAGGGTGGAGAAACATCCAGTCTTTATGGTTTACCTCTTTTAATGTAAAGAGTCATAGTTTTCATCACAACTTTCAGGGAACCTTATCTTGTGTAATGATTGTTCAGCATAAAATTCACTGGTGGGCAAGGCGTCCTCTCCCATGTCTGTGTGTCTG
Source organism: Falco peregrinus (assembly GCF_023634155.1). NCBI lineage: Eukaryota > Metazoa > Chordata > Aves > Falconiformes > Falconidae > Falco > Falco peregrinus. Next base: position 2,527,599 of record NC_073721.1, on the reverse strand, counting down.
CCGGGATGAAGACAGTCTGGAGGCTGTGTCCACCGGCAAAATTAATTGAACCAGCATCTGGGATCTGCTGTTCCCACAGCATCTCCATTCTGGTTAAAGCCAGGAAGCCTCAGTCATCTCCCATGGGAACTCCTTCCCAGGAAATTCCCAGCACAGCTTCTCAATGAAGGAGGTTGAGTGTCTTCTGATAACTCTTTGATAAGCATCTGCTTGTGATATTCATCCAAAAACTGGAGATACTAGGCTTGGTCCTCGTTAATTCATTTCAGCAGCTGACCCAGCAGCAGTTTGTATAGCAGTACCGATGATTAACTTTGGTTGACGTGAGAGGTTGTCATTGACCTAGATTTAGAGTGAGGCTTAGTTCTTTAGTGGAAGACCCCAGGGTTCACACTTGACATTACTAAATTGTCATGCAAACAGATCCACAGAAAAAACAGATACTGCTAATTTTGCTGGCTGTTTCACAGACTTGTGTGTTATCTGCACAAACTGCAGGATATTCAATTGTCTGGTTTTCAGCCCAGTTTGAGGGCTGATACAGGGTCAAGGTCTCTTGCCACCCTTTCTGTAGCTGTAATGGTGTTTGGCTAAAACTTCTGGTGTAGCATGAAGGTCTGGGACCACAAGGAATGGGAGCTTTTCACTATATTCATAGTATGTGATGCTGATGCAGTTTTGCATCTTGCTTCCCCCCTCCTTCCCAGAGGCTTTCCCCTTCCTATTTCCCATGTGTGCTGGGTCATTGCTGGGTTCATTCGTTCAATAGGTTTATTTCCTACTTAACACATGCATTGGGAAAGGAAGAAAAATGTGCACTGAGATGTAAACTGCTGTCCTTCATCTGAACATCCCTGTCTGGCTCCATTGCACCCACCTCCTCCAACTACTCCCTGCCCCCACGCTTCCCAAACCTGCTGGGTGGCTTCAAACAGTCTCCTTGTATCCATCCCGTGTTTAAAGCCTTCTCTGAAAATAGGTGAACTCCTCTAGCTAGTAACCTGCTGGAGGAGCCTGTCAAGGGCTGGCTGTACACACTTCAGTCTTTGCAAGAATCAAAGTAAAACGAGGAGAGTCTCACAGAAAAGGGTTACAGAGAGTTTCACGTGTTTTGCAGCCTTTTCATGGCTTAAATTACACTTCCCCTTGTTCTAGTTTAAAAGGCAGAACAGAAAACTTAATTTTAACACTGAAAAATGAAGGCTTTTCAATTATTTATAACATTAAAATGTACAAATGTTTGATCAATGAACTTGAAAAAAACATGCAACTACAAAACCCATTTCACAGTGTTCTAAAGTTCATGTGGCAGAGATAGAGAAGTGAAATGATTATTAACAGACGAAGAGCAGCATTTTAATAACATTCGAGCTGTAATAATGAGGCTGACAAAGGCAAGGAAATTCAAAGCCAACACTGATCTGATGCTCCCTCCTTAACACATAGACTGTGCCTAATTTCACAGAATGTAAGGTATTGTAAGAAAATTGCTCTCGTGCTGGAGACCCCCTCAGTGTGGTGCCCAGTGGGGTGGCAGCAGGATGATGAGGTACCTTTTGTTTCAGAACTTTGTTATTTTATAGTGGAGTGTTTTGAGTAAATATACAGCTGTGTCTTTGTCTTTTTTTTTTGTCTTTTTTTTTTTCTCTTTTTTTTGTTCTCAAGCTTTACCATTATCATTAATAGTAGTAGAAACATCTTTTTGTCTTAAAAGCGCTGGAATATGACATCTCCCATGAAACAGCACCAGATGAGCCCAGCAAGCCAATTAAGGGTCTGTAGAGGGGTTATAGGTGGCAACAGCTTATAGAACTGCTAAGCTCCTCTGACACCAAACCATCAAGATGCCACATGTTGGCCAAGTATTGGGCTGAGCCTTGTGACACCCAAAAGGCAGAGAGCCCCTAAATCGTTGCAGTGCTACCGCAAAGCTTGGTGGAGGAATAAAGAGAGGTTATAATGAGCACAAAGCTTGTTCGCAACTGCCCACGTCCTCTTGTAGTTGTGGAATAAAGACCTCAAAGCTGCTCCAATGCGATCAGCTCTCAGTGCCTTCACCCTGGGGTCTGCTCTCCAAGGGCTTGAAAGCTGGGAAGGGCTGGTACTGTCCTTCCTTCATGCTAAAAGAATATTTTTGTTGGAAAGGTGCACACATTTTCTTATACCAAGAAGTTTATTTTCCAAATACCAACCCATTCCAGAAAAACAAGCATGATTGGATCAGCCAACTACAAAAATGCAATAAATCCTGTTTTTTCAGTGCTTTTTTTTGAGATAAATGGTTATTCTTGTTAAAAAAGCTTTGATTATTAAGACGCCTCTTATGCAACAGCAAACTGAAAGCTGTCTGGTTTTCCTGCACTGTAGTGAAACTGTGAAGTTTATAAGCAAAATGCCTTTCCAACTGGGAAAGGGCACATGAACACAAGATACAGAGCGCAATGCAGGGCAAAGAGTTTGTTATACACAAACCCTGTTTTGTATCCTTGTAAGGGAAAGAAAATGACATGTAGGAGAAGATGGCAAGCCTTGTCCCTGGTTTGCAGCAGTTAGACGTAAGCAAGAGCTCCCCTTGGCTCTGCCAGTGCAGCAAGGGACCTCTGCATCTCTTCCCAGCCCTGCTTGGGAGGGAAAGTCCTGGGATGGAACAGGCGAGAGGGAGTTTCTCTGCTTTTGGGGATGTTTCCCTCACTTTGCCAAAGGTGACTCGGGAAAGAGCATCCCCACTGACTTGGGTTCCTCCCATTGCCGACCAAGCGGCCAAGCCAAGGTGCAGTGGGAGGTCTGGGATGCCCAGGGACATCCCTGTGGGGTGGGCAGTGGTCTCACCTATGCAGTGACTGTCGCGGGGCCAGCTGCCCTTCCCTGAGCTGCTGCCTGAAAAACAAGAGCCCAACCTTCATGTCTTGGTCCTGCTGCTTCTAATTATGCCCTGCACAAGGCCTTAGATGTGAAGTCTGCTGCAGAAGCAGGACGGTGACGACGATGAAAGGGAACAACATCAAAAGTGTCAGGAAGAGGAGAAGGCAACGCCATATCAGTGTTGAAGCTACATGCATATTCCAATTTGCTATGTGACTGTGTTACTAATTTGGAAGTGGAAAAAAATCAGATTATAAGCAGAATGGCATCCCATAAGGTGCTGCAGGATATGCAACTGAGGAAGAGTTTCTTAACAGGGGAGTCATGTGCTTTTGAATCTAGTCTTAACGCACAAATAAAGTATAATTAGGGCTCATTAGAAATGGAGGTAGGGCTGCTGGTTCTCAGGTCTGTCTGCAGCCACCCTAGCAGGCATGAACAGAGAGGAAATAAGGTCACAGCGCTTACACTTTGGTGGGGAATGAGGAGGAATGGGTAAGCGTTATCCTTATACATCCCGATCCGATAGGATGGATTGTATGTTTTTCAGTCTGGTCTTGCAATATTTTTTAAATTACATAATTGATCTGAAGGGGGAAAAAAAAGAAAGTTACAAAAATTCTATTAATAAAATTTAGTAGATTAATAAGTCTCAGTACCACATATAAAAATTGGGATTAAATATTTAAAAAATCTATTAATAAAATACTAGATTAATAAAGCCTAATATAAATATAAAAAATTAATTGGGTGTAGTTCATTGACTTTGTAACATGAAAACCACAGCAAGAGACCTGCCAGCCCTTACTTGTATAAAGGCTCATGACCACGTGATGGAGGTGCAAGAAGAGAAGGTTTCGAGCTGAGCTGACTCACCAGCAACAGGCTGCAAGGGAATGAGCAGAAACATGGCCTGGTCCAGTATTGCTGAATCGTGGTCAGATTCGACCACTGGTCTCTTCAAACCAGCTGAAATAAGCTATGATGGGATGCAAGTGGGGAGCCTGGAAGGTGGCATAATGGGAGCAAGGATGTTCCCTATTTTGCAGGTTTTGGAGGCCCATAGGAATCTGTGTATCCTGACATTTTTGAACGGAGCTCCCACATCTGCAGTGTTAATTTGGAATAATTATGCCCCTGACTAGCAAGTGCATGGTCAGAGATTATGAATCAAGGGGAAAGGACCCTTTGCCGACATCAGCCGCTCGGGCACTGCCACTTGCAGCATGCGGTGATCGTGAGGGGATGAAGCACGCTGCAGGACCACGCATGCTTAGGCTTAGACTGAAATAAAATACGTGATTTAGGTGTGAAAAAAATATCAAATGTCAAAAATCTATTTTTTAAAAGCTATGTGGAGGAGGAAATGTTATCTAAAATTACCAAATAGGAGAAAAATCTTTTCAAGCATACTTTCCCATGTATATGGCATTTTTGCGTCAGAGCTGTTCCTGCTTTCTTCTCCCAGGACGATGTAAACTCCCATCACTGATGATGTTTTCTGAGATTTTTGACCAGAGTTAGAAAAATCAGTACCTCTTACCTCTGCTCAGACAGCATTTACAGCAAATGGTAAAACTGTGTTTAAATTAGGATATAATATTAAAATTAATGTTCATTGACTTTTATGTTTCATTATCATTAGAAATTAAGTTTATTCTTAGGTAAACAGTTTATAGCAAGTTATAAATATTTTCCGTTGACCTATTAACTGGTTTAATATATTATGAAGTTATTGACAGTTGCAGTAAAATTTACAAACAGCTATTAAACCTTTTAACATACTAGATATGTCTAAGTCTCTATAACACAGAGAAATGATTTTTTAAGTTAATCTTCTACTGATATTAAATTCCTCCAAGATTTTAATATATTGTCAAAGTTTATGGGTCATAAAATAAACCTAAAGCTTACAAAAAATTTACACAAGGATAACTTTTAAGAAAAAGGACATGTAAGTTTTAGTACAGTAAGAATGATGATATAAGCCACTGAAACATATAAAAGTACATACCAAATACTATGTTAAAATAACATTAAATGTCTTGTATAAATCCACAAGTCAAGGTTTAAGGTTTTTTACAGTGCCTGAATCTCTTATTATTGTGTCTGGATAATGACACTCTCACAGTGCAGCACTTCGAAAAGCTCGCTTTTGATAGATGTAAAAGCATGAAATAATGATAGACCAAGAAATCCTAATTTTGAATTCCCCGATAATGTAAGGTTAGGGCACATACTTTGTGGGCCTGATTCAACAGTGTATTACTCCATCTTGAGCTTGATGTAAATCATTTAAAATCAATAAAAATGGGTCAGCTGGCTGGTGTAAATTGGCCTGCCTTCATTACAGTCCATGGATGGATGCCAGTTTACACCAGCTGAGAAATTGGCCGGGTGCAGTTATATCTGTGTAAAGCTGTCAGAACTCAGTGATTCATCAGGAGCTGCACATTTACGATAGCTTTTCTCCGTTTCCTTTTTATATATATATATACGTATTTAAAAGTTGGGTGGTTCGACACTGCCCTTGAAATAAGAGTGATGTCTCATAACCTAATCCACATTCAATAGAAGCATCACATTCTTCTTATTAGCAGGCATTAGTCACTTGATGGAAAAGTGCCTGAGCATCTGGAGTGCTGCGAGATGGGGGGAATTGCAATACTACAGCTGAAGCATCCTCCAGGCTCAGTTGTAGGGATGGCATCCCAGCACCAGGAGGGTGCCCTTCCCCTGCATGTGGCTGTCATGTATGTCCAGAAGCAGCAAAGACAAGACTGAATCCTGAGAGCCAGAGAAGCAACGGGAAGACCTCAGGAAACAGAATATTAGCTATATTCTTTCAGTAAGCATGCTTTGTACTACATGTAGCTAGTGAGGTTAAGCTGAGGAGAGCCTGCTGCCAGCCTTGGTGCTGCTGCCTGGTCTGTGGTGAGGGTCACAGCCCTCACCGTGGAGCTCGGCTGCACACCACGGCTCTCTTTTCTAGCAGTCTTCTCCCATGGTTTTCTGAAGCTGATGAGATTCTCCATAATTGTAGGTCCACAGCTGAAGAATTCCTGAAGATGGGGAAAAAAAGGGAGGAATTATTTCGTATTACACTTACCTCTTTCAGAGCAAATACCTTAAGAAACAAAGCAATAATGGAGAAGTGCAATAGTCACAGGTACGATCAAGAGCATGGCCATACATTAAATAGCTCAGAGGAGCTTCTGTGCTTCCCCTTGGATGTCAGCTCACCCATATATTTTGGGTATCCCACCTGGAATGACGGTGCCCCAGATCCTGCAGCAGAACAGAGCACACATTCTGGTTTAACTGACGTCCTGCAGGTCCATCACCTAACACTGAAAGTAGCAAAACCAACAGGATTTCTTTTGGTTTTATGTACTGTTTGTCAGCTGGGGCTGTGCCTGGTGGGCTTTCCACCCTGAAGCCGGGCTTCTCATGAGTCCTCTCCTGGAGGGCCAGAGCCATGAGCTTGGCAGGGCTGGAAGCAGCACTGGCTCGCCTTGTGCAAGCATGCAATATAACTGACGTGACTTTGTGGTTTCCTATCTCAGCTTTGAAATATAGTAAACTCACAAAAGCTACTGTAGAGTTCAGAACAAACACAGGGGGTATGTTTAGTTATTTGTTTTTGTAGTAAAATAAAATATTTATTATACACAGACACCTACTGTGAACAGAGGGTAAGGCCACTGTGTTTTATCTCTAGGGTGTCATGTTTGACTTCCATTAGGGATGTATTATAGACCTGTGGGTTTTCATGAATTCAGAAAGTCCACTTTGAACACTGATTTCAAAGCCTACAGGGGGTGTGAGGAATGTAAGAACACTGCTTCGTAGGAAGGAACCTGTTGCATCTAACAAACACCTTGCGTTTGATAAGTCAGAGTTGAGGTAGGCTATAAAGGCATTCTTTTTTTTCTTTTTTTTTCTTTTTTTTTTTCTTACCATGATTGCAAAGGAAGATTTCCTATTGTTTGCTTTGCAACTTTAGCCCATCTGAAAGCTCAAGGTGAAGACAATGAACAAGCTCCTGAAAAATGCACCATTACATCAGCATACTTTTTACATTTTACCCTAATTCCCTCCCAATGAATCATATGGGAGGAGGAAACTACTTCAGTGATCAGGTGGATACCCATATATGTCCATAAGTGCCTCTCAGATTAATAATGCTGTCCAAAACTCTAAGAAATACTTGAGGAAGATGCACAGAGGGTGGCGTCAGCTGCAGGCACAGGGGCTACCAACCCTGTGACCCCCATATCACCCCCATGGTGGGTAGTGAAGGGTTGGCCATGAGAAACAGCTCATGGAGCTCAGCACCATGCAGACCAGAGGTCCTGAGAAGCCTTCGGGCTAAGTAGATCCACCTTTGCAGGAGGTGAGAGCAGACCCATGTTCTACTCAGGGCACAACTAATGATGCAGGATCATCGTCCCAGCCCAATGGAGGGGCTGGAACAGCATTGGGCAGGTGGAGAGGTTGCCAAAGGAATCTGCTATGAAAGCAGATGTGATTTTTCTTCACCAGGCCGCTGTCTGTATCTCTGCCTGTGGCCAGACAGCCAGGGAGGGATACCTTCCCTTCTCTTCAGACCCATGTGTCTCACCATGAACCATGTAATACAGGTGACTATATGAAACGCAAACACTTCAAGCAGAGAAGTTGGCATCCCGCTCTGCAGTTGGTGCTACCTAAGGTACTTGTTTTTTCACATAGCCATCAAATTAAAAAAAAAAATACACCAAAAAAAACAAAACTCAGAAAACCTGACTTTGTGAAACCAAAGCAGGAATCGCACAGCATTGTTAGAGCTGTTTTGATTTACCTCCCTCAGACAATTATTCACTTTTTTAGTCTGTTCTTTGCTGTTTATTTTTTGCTGGAAGCGAGTGCGCATGGATTTGTTTCTGTAATGATTTCATGGAGAGGCCAAAACCTACTGAATCCAGATAAGTGCAGTCAGTGGGCTTCTTACAGGCATTGAAAAAGATTTGACTCTGCTGACTTGTTCATTGTGGAAAGGTCAAGGCAAGAAGTTAATAGTGCCTATTAGGCTGAGCATAACTGGGATTGGAAAAAGTGTGGTAATAGAAAGTAAGTCTAGAAATAGTCACACACGCTACTACTAACAAGTCTTCTGCTACTAATTGTACCTTCAGTTAATGTAGTCTTTTCATTTCTACTTTACTGATACTATTTTGACATGGGGTAACATGTTCAAAAGAACTTGTTTTGAACTCTTGAATATTGATTCTAATTTTTCAGTAGATAATAGCATGTACATGTTAAATCCTGTCCAGTGCAATTTTCAAAATACTCTTAAAGTCAACCTGTCAGGGTAGACTTTTTCATAACAGTTAATTGGTGCAGTAAACAATGAAAAAAAAATACTTACTTGTATCCAAATAAAATTTCAGTGGGAATGAGAGGGCAGTTGAACTAGACAGCCTGTAAGTATTCATCCTCTTTAATTTTGTGGTGTTCTGTTTTTTTTTTCCTGGGGATTTTACATTAAGGATGCAAGCTGCCTCTATTACAGTCAGCACTAAAATTTCTGTTGGATTTGTGGAAACCAAAGGTTCACCTCATTCCTGCAAACTGCATCACATAGAGTTTTCAGTAGGGTAACCTCACCTTTGGAAACTGCTTTGGGTCCTACTACTCATTAATGGGATTCTCACCCTATATCCAAGTTTGTTCTGAGAGTACAGAGCTCTTCCCAGATCCTACACACATTAATAATACCCTGTGAGAGAGGTTAGCAGCAATAGTCATGGACAGTAAGTCCCGACTTGGTTATGTGCTTCCCGTTCCACTTGAATTCAACCATTAAATCTGAACTTCCAGTTCAAATTAAATATGTCATGACCAATGTCAGATATATGGACAACTTCAGAGTGGAATAACCCAAGGCAATCTGCTCTGATCGTATCATGCCTTAAGTCTCAGACAAAATCCAGGGGGAATTTAATAAAATAGCTCAGTCAAGCATTGATCTTTTCCTGTTGTTTTTTTTTTGTTTGTTTTTTTTTTTTTTTTCTTTCCAATAGTCTTACACACATTGCCCCCACTTACGTCTTGCAAAACAATACTGTATCATACAGGAATAACCCAAAATATTTCAGTACTGCAGCTATTGTACCTTTGTTATTGACCTTCTCCCTTCCAATCTCTCATCGGATGAGAGTGTTCTAGGTTGACGATATTATCACTTTGTTTCTCTCCCTCTCTGGAAATATGTTGCCATCCTACTATATTTGTTACATAAAGTGTGTAAAATATTGTAAAATAGGATGAGATGCTAAAGGAAAAACTGTACCATGTTGCATTGTGGTCCAGAGCATCTGTAATCAGAGCCTGGAGATCGTGTTGGAGGATCTGTTTTACAGCTCCGTCCCTGTCACTGCAGTGGCAAGCCAGTTCATGCCTCACCAGAGAATCCAGCAGGTGTTACTCAGGCGTGACACTGAGGCGTCTCGCTGGAGAGGAGGAACTGGCAGTGCACTGCGTGTCAGCTCGTCTGTGGTTAGCAAGCAGGGGGCCAAGGAGCTGCCTTGGGATGGAGGTCCTATGGATGCTCAGAGAACCGGACAGGAACATGTAAGAGACTCGTAACTGGCCCTGTCTTCAAGTAATAGGCTTTAGACCTCCTTTTAGGATATAATACTGCACATAGTAGGATACCGTAAGATATACTATCTAGTAGAATACTATATATATTAGACTTAAAAAAACATTAATTTTATTCATCAAGCTATAAAAGTCAATATAGAATCTGATAGTGTAATCAACATCATTAGATGGGTCAAAAATTGCAGTCAACTGCTTCAGCAAAATATCTGGGGAGTATCATGGTTGTGGTAGTGCATTAGCGACCCTCCTTGCTTCTTCTTTCCCCATTATTTTGTCTTGAAAAAGTAGTTTTGATAAAACATTAGAGGAGGACATCAACGTGTTGTTACTTCCCGACTAGCCAGGTGTTCCTAATGAGAAGAGGGTGGCTGTGGAGCAGAAGTGCAGACCTGGTTTTGGAGCTCTGGGACAGTCAGCTGGGAGTGAAGGTCTTTACTGGAAACCCACTGCAGTGGTGAAAACACACACTACTGAATTGATGGTTGGCGAGTTTAACATTTTACATGAAGTCCAGAAAAGAGAATGTTGCATTATATGACTTTGCTTTAAAAATGAGTCCTTGGGTAAGATCCCTCCCTGATTTGAAACCCTTCCAGGATTTGGATGAGTTTCAAGTAAAATTAAAAGAAAAACAAAGCTCAGACTCCTGAGATCGCTCAACTACATACTGAAGAGTGAGTGTGAGGGTATGTTTTGTCTCTAAAGAAAATATCAGAGCCTATAGCAGTCAAGATAGTTTATAAGCATGAGCATAACTTTGAATAGCCCTAGCTCCAGTTTACCATGACCTCTGCAACTCAGCTCTGAATAAAAAGTAAAAAAATATTCCCTTACTACCAGCTGTACACTAGAAAAGATACTTAAACTCAGCAGATTTGAAAATCACAGGCATGTCTTGTTTCTTGTGATTATGCTGATTGACCTTTTCTTTTAATTTTATTTTATTAATTATAAAATATTTTTTTTTTTACAGGAATCTAAGAAAATAACTCTCCTTTCCCTAAAGATACAATGCATGCACACATCAGGATACCCAGGCAGATAGAATATAAGGAGCCTTTTATTCAATCTTTGAAAGCTTTCCTTTGTTTCATTTCTCTTTCAGTTTTAACTCTTGCTTGTTTCTTCCCTTGTTGTGAAGTGGTTAATGCACAATCTGATTTTTTATTTTTACAAAGGCAAAATGCGACTGCTTTTTCTCTGTGCACTGGCCCTTTCACATAGCTCTCCTCGCCATCTGAAAACAGGTCTTACTGATCAGCCAGCACAAGCTTCCCTTTGTCCTGCTCATGCTATCAGGTATAGTCCACAGTGTTAGGGAGTGGTATGAGCGGAAGGGAATGATCGTTTTGGAGCATGGGTGGATGGATTGTGCACCGCTGGCTACACCCTGGCTGCTTGCCTTGTCTTGTTCTACCTCAGCTGTCATCATACCTCAGCGATGTGTTTTCTTTCCTCCGTACTCATCCTGTTGAGTGGGCTGGGTACTCTAAACAGCCCAGCATAGATACCTTTTCTGCCTGTGCAGAGCCATGTTGATCATTACTTTGCCTTATTTTCAGTGCAGTAGATTAATTTCAAATTTCAAAACCTGAAGATGAATTGAAGTTGGGCATTATAGTGTGTTCATCTGCTCTTCCCTCCAAATACTGACCTTAAATCCTCAGATCCACCTCCAAAACATGTGGGATAACCTGTCAACAAACATGCTGTGGACCAGAGCTCCTCGTGGTCCATAGGCTCCTGAATGGGGTGCCATGAGTTCCCATGCCATTAAAGTCACTCCCAAGGCTGACCTACTGCAGTGACACTGCTGTGACCCAAGGCAGGAACACTCCAAAGCTTCTCAGCTATCAGCCAGGTGCATTTGCACAAGAAACATGCCATAAAAGTGAAAGCCGGTACTACTGTGACCCATCTTCAAGGAAAGGATTTGTTGGGAGGTCTGCATGTGCAGGAACTCAGTGTTCAATTCTCCCTTTGATTTTTTGTGGGACTTTAATGTATCTGCAAAGCATGGTCCTTCAAGTCACCTTGGAAAGAGGGTGCAGCAATTGGCCCCTGGTAGAAGGGTCCGTGCTGTGGTTATTGCTGACCACAGCTGTTGTTTAAGGTGCAGCCAAGGCCCACAGTACCATGGAGAAATGGAGACATCATCACTTTTTGTCCTGGCTCTGAACCATTGTACTAAGATTGGTAATATTGCTGCAGCAGTACAATGTGTACCCACGTGCACAGGTTTGTATGACAGTGAAACGTTTTATCATTATTTTATGTGTTTAGAATGCTGGGGAGATATGGAAGTCCTCCAGAATGCTCAGTTCTACAAAGTGATCTTTTATGGCTGTTGGACCCCTTTGTGTGCTTGCTTATGTCCTGCTTTAGTAATAGCAGGCAAGACACAATGTTTAACTGTCTTTTAAATGAGAATTAACTAAAGATATGATGGAAGGAACTTACTGTTTTCTGTGTTTAAAAGCACTGGAGATTCTGAAAAACATCAGGTTGCATTAGCTGAGGATGTGGCTTGTCAGTGGGTGAACCAACAGAAGGAAAGGACAGGCATTGTCTAACACATTGAGAAAAGGGTCCCGCTGCTGAGGATGCCAGTAAAAGGAGCTGAAATGCCAGAGTGTTGAGGAGATTTTATTCTTTTTGAGTGCATGAACTTAATGGACTTTTCTGGCTGAGCTGTGTAGTACAGAAACCAGCAAGGCACTTCCCGCCTCCACTCCCCACACTTATCTGGGACTGTTCATGTCATAAATCATTCACAGCTTTACTAAGGTGATTCTTACACAGTCAGTCTACATCTTTAACACAAAATCAAGGAGATACAATAAAACAAAACAAATCAAAACAAAACCCAAATGCCAACTTATGCAGCTTATGACGTGTCCAAACCTCAGCGCAGCACCTGAGGGACCATCAGCACTCAGACTCTCATGGAGACCAACATATATTCCATTTTCCTGAACCAGCTTTTCTATCTCAATAAGCAAATTGTGATATCCAAGCCCATATGACAGCCAGTTAGAAATGCCAGAAGTACATTTCGTTTCATTGCACATGCCAGAAAGTCCAAGGTTTCTTGTTCTCTCCCCAGCGTACCACTTTGTTGGGTTTTTGTTCACCAGCTTCCTTCCTCCTCCCTTATGGTCTCAGTTTTGCTTCATCCCTGTGCATCTTCTCCTGCCCTGCTCCTGGCTGGTGGCTCTGGGCTGCCTTCCCAGCATCCTCCCACGGGCACTACCAAAGCGCACAATGGGTAAGCTGGTTTTTAGAGCAGCAATTGCCACGTCAGTCATTTTTGCTGTTTGTACTCCACTGCAGCGTGGCAAAAACATGCACAATACTGTGTTTGCTATGAGTCCTTCTCAAAAGGATCTGGTGAGCTGCACCGAGTGTGCTGTGAATAGTGGGGTTTTTTCCTCACATGTTCAATGTCTATCCTATCTGTCTAGCTAGCTAGCTATCATTAGGTACTTTATTGCCCTCCCAAGATGCTTCCAGTAATTCTTTTTCATACATACATACATACATATATATACATATATATATATATATATTGCTTACCATTTCTCTTCTTTCCAAATAATGTTATCCTGCAATAATGAAATAAAAAATCCAGTAAGTTTCAGATCACTTCTGCTTGTCAAAAACTTTTGCTCTGTTTCACATGTGCTATTGGCTGAATGCAGTTGAAAAGAATCCTAACATTAACTTCAACAATCTTTGGATCAAGTGAAATGGCAGTGCACTCTGTGATTAGATCAAACACTAGGTGATGCGGTGCCCTGTTTGCAAACTGATTTTCAAATATGATTTAAACATATTGAAATATATGTTCAGTTCAGTAAGTATAAAAGTACCTTATGTACCAACAGTAGTGAATTATTTAAGAAACTAGATTAAGAATGGCAAGTGCAACATATGTTACTAAGAAATGTAGGAGACTGGATGTTTTTTGGAAAATCTTCCAAAAAAGAGCCTCGTAAAAGCTTGCCAAATTTGGCATTTAAAGACAAAGCTTTCTTGAGCTGAGTTCAGAAAAAGGTCTTAGTGTCAAATGTTTTCAACCTTCCTGCATTAAATTAACTGAAATTCTGCCAAACCAGATTCCTCAGATTTGGAAAAAAAAGGTTCCCTCCCAAGCCCAGGAGAAGCAGGCCAAGTTTCATCCTGACAGGAACATTTTTGCCAAAGTTATAAAAGCTGAAGTGAAAGTAATGGTGATGTATCTGGCATTTATAAAGCAGCTTCATCCCAAAAGTTCCTAAAGCACATTACATATAGCAGGCTGGATTCCCCAGTCCTTAGTCATATCTTGCTCATACACATTCTCATTAAAAGATACAGGATTTGCAAGCTCAGAACTGAAGGTCCCAGGCAGGACACAGTTTGCATCCCTTTCCCATGTCTCATGACGGACACTCAATGGCAGGAGACTGGGACCTCGGCTTTGCTGGAGATTCAGTCTACAATGAGTGCAAGTGCCAACACCAACACTGAGTCAGAGAGGTGTGCAACCAGTAAAGCAGCTTTGGTCCAAAACTGGAGTGTGTGGTTCAATGGCATAAGATTTGCCACAGGGCTGTATATACCAAGAAAAGGTTTGCCACCAGCAACATTGGGTCTTGGTGCCAGCTGATGCCCTGTTAACACAAATAAGCTCCTACATCCCTTGTTGACACACAGTTTTTGCTTAGTCCTTGAGCTATCAAGATATTTGTATCGCATGTCTTCTGCATTTTTACCTGAACTCAATGCTTAAAACTTTCATTACTACATTACTTTTTCCAAGACTTCTCTTGGGTTTAAAATAATTCAGTTTTCTGCACCAGTGCCTTCCCTAATTCTATGCATATATATCATAGAATCATAAAATCATGGAATCACAGAATCACAGACTGGTTTGGGTTGGAAGGGACCTTAGAGACCACCCAGTCCCACCCCGTGCCCTGGGCAGGGCCCCCTCCCCCCAGCCCAGGCTGCTCCCAGCCCCATCCAGCCTGGCCTTGAGCACTGCCAGGGATGGGGCACCCTGGGCAACTTGTGCCAGTGCCTTGCTGCCCTCAGTATATATTTCCTATATATGGCACTGGAATTTCATGTTTTCTTTGTTATGTTTCTGCTTAGATTTTCTGTATTGTGGGGGCAGGTGTCGTTCTCCCTATATTTAATGAATAGTTTTTTGACTCATTCGTTTCCTTCCCTACAGGAGCATTGAAGAGTTCTAAAAAAGAAAAAAAACAAAAAACCAAAACAAAATGAAACAAAAAAACCCACAAAAAAAAAACAAAAAAGAGAGAGAGAGAAAAAGGTGTGGTTTTCACTTATTCTCTTCTAGATTTTCTTATAACCAGCATACTTGTTTCAAGAAACTATGTGCGCCAGTGTATATGAAGAAATGAGTAGATGAAAGGAACAATTTAAAGGTGATTGCATAACCTCTACTGCTGTGAGATCTAGAGAGGAGACGGGCACAGCATCCATGGTGCCTGATCTTGTCCCTCTCCTCCTGCTTTAGGTTCACTCCTTACTATTGACTAAGGGTAGAGCAGGGCAAGCTGATTCCCCGTATCCACATTAAACTGAGAATATCCACTTAAGTAATAAGTTTTTAATTACCCAAGTCAGAATTTCATATTAAGCTCTAATCTGATACATTACCAGCCTAAATTAATGTCAAAAGGTGTCTGTATAGAGACTTTCATTCATTTAATGATGGTTAGTTTGGGGCCTAAACAAATTATTTGCAAAATCTCCAGACCACTGTAGAAATGGCATTTCCAATGCTAATAGACTTTTGATTTCCAATTAGTCCTCTACTTACTGCAAAGGGTAGCACCGCTTTGATCAGTAGCCAGTTTACAGCAAGTATTTGAACAAAAGGATGTTGGAAAGATGTATCCTTGAAGCATTTGTGTAGTATGTCAACATGAATGTATGTGTGAAGAGTCATTTCATAGCACTGTAGCTAGGGTGGGATATGTAGACTGTATGTTTGGCTTTGTGCCTTTGTTACATCCTAAAGAAAACTTTTGAAGAAGCACAAAATGATTTCATTTTCCAACCCAGAATATGCAGATGCTTTTCTCTCTTTTTGAAGCCGTTTTCTACAAAAATTCACTCCAGATCTTATGATTAAAAATAGCTATTCACAGTTTTTATCTTTATTAACTTTTTCTTCGTTGTCTTTTCTTAGACTTCTCAGTCATGCCATAGAAACCAAATCAAGCACTTTAAATGTTATTTTATTAACTAAAATGAACTTTTCCATAGTATAAATCCCCTGAAGTCTCTAGAACCTTGTAACCACAGGTCCATACAGAATTAACTACAAACTCCCGAGAAAGGGTTAATGCTTGCTGGCAGTTTGGCCATATTAGAACAATTACAGTGATTCATTGTCTATGTCTAATGGCATAATCTGATTGTAAAGACAGCAGAGTGGGCGTTGGAAAATATACAGCAGCCCACTATAGTCAGTGTGAGGCATAACAGGAAATGATTGTGGGTGTTAACCATGTCACAAATGGTTGGATTAAATGCTGACTCCCCAGCTGAAAAGCCAAATAAAGATATGAGAAAGCAACCGTATATGTTTCAATAACAATTAGGAGACTATCTAATATTGTTTTTAGCAACAGAAAAGAAAGTTGCAGTGAAAAACCTACTGCAGGTGATTCTACTTAAAACTGTATTAACTATCTTTCTAATGTGTTAGCCAAAAAGTAAAACTGTTCTGAATAATTTGCTCTGATTCGTTCAGAAAGCAAGGTATTTTATATTGAAATAAATAGGAAATATAACTCCTGATTATGATATTGTCATTAAGGTACTTATTTTCAATTAAGAATTTTTATTAGCTCTCATCAAGTTGAGTAATGAAAGTGCCGTAAAATATACTTCCTTTCCCACCCAGCCTGCTCCCTCCTGGCCCTTCTGCAGAGGCCTCACCTTTCTGCAAAGGCAACAGAAGAAAGGAAAAGAAAAGGGAAAAGAAAAATAAAGGAAGGGTAGGGGAAGAGGAGGAAGGAGAAAAAAAATTACAATTTACCAGCGTCCTGAGCCTGTTTTCCTTCTGTGCCATCCGTCAGTTGGGGTTCAGCCGTGGAGGTGCAGCCGCGGTGCCCGTGGTGCCAGGTGGTGGGCAAGCCCTGGGGGGAACCTCGCTGTGCTCCTGCCCTTTCCCAGGGGAACGGCTGCCCCCACACCCTGTTCCGCTGAGATCCGCACGGCAGAGCTGGGGGCCACCACGGGAAGTGCATCAGGGCTACAGCTCCCTTGCAACCCCCCTCCAAAGGCAGCCATCCCACTCCCCAAGGAGAAAAGGGTCTGGGTTTAGACAGGCCATTCCAATAATATAGCAAAAATAGGCACCGTCATTAACTTTTTTTTTTTTTTTTAACAGTTTTGGCCTCTTGGAGGAGCTAATGCAAAGCAAACACTTTTTTTTTTTTTTTTTTTTTAGGCAAAGGCTTTAAAATCACAGTAAACCCATTTTGATTGTAAATATATTTTCAGCTACATTTTATCAAATGATCTTACAAAAAAAATCTGGTTTATGAAGTTATGATGATTTAAATTGTTCTTTCTTTCTCTCTTTCCTTTTTCACACATATTCTCTGGAGGATCTAAAAATAAGCTTCTAGCTATACAAGTCAGTGCTCCAGGTTTATCCCAAAGACTAAGCAGTATATCACAAAATACCTTTATTATTTTCTGGGGTTCCTCTGCATTGTGTGAAACCTCCAAGGTTATTTGAGATCAGAAGTGTAAGGAAAATGAACACATTTGAGGTAAGATTTGGGAGGAGGAATTTTTCAGAAGCTGTGCTGTATAAATTAAAAATGTGAATTTATATTCTTCTGGTACTTGGGTTACACTTTCAGTGACTTTTGTTTGCTTCTCACTAATCTAAAAGGTATCAGCTGATGAATGTGAAGGTAGCTAGAGCTGTATGAAATTCTGTGTCTTGTCTCTTAACAAACACCTTCAGCCTCAAAAAGATGAGGGTTTTGTATTTCATGCGTAAGGGCTTGATTCTATACCATGGTCCTTAGTGAAAAGGAAATAACGAGTTCAGCTGGAGGAGAATAAAACCATAAAGAAGACTGTTGACTTAACCAGGTTTTTGTGAGATAATAGCATTGTTAGATTTTATTTTTTTTCCCTGATGAAATTTGAATATACACTCCTTAGGTGAGCATTTAGGTAACCCAAGGTAAAGCACTTGTAGTGACAAGGTAAAGAAAGGAAAATCAAAAGGCAGGCAGGGAAGGCTGATGGATGCCCAAATGTCCCTGGCAGAGCCCTGCATCCTTAAAATGTTATTTCACCACTGTCCAAATACAGCTTCCTGTGGAGGTCAGCTGCCAGTCTACTAAAAAACAAAGAGAACCTAGCCACAGAAGTTAAAACCTAACTGAATTATCTTTATTGCTTACTAATACATATAGCATGTGTTTCCTGTGCATCTATGTCAAGACTGAGTACCCAAGTGCAAAATGTAGCATGGCTGAGGGTATCAACACGACGCAGCATCGGCTCGCAGAGGCACAAAGCAGAAGCCTTCCTGGCTGCTGAAACCACCACTAGTTTTGCACAATTACTTGTGGCCATGGGGCTGTGCTGGTCCTGGGAGGAGTGGCAGGGGCTGCATGGCACACATGCTGTCCTGCCCCCGCGAGAGGGATGTGGCACAGCCCCGCAAATGCTTCCTTGAAGAGCTAACACACTTTTATTGCAGGAAGAATGAAACAGGATTTCACAGTCACTTGTCTTTGCAGTAACCAGCTTCTCACTTCCCCCAGCACTCCCCGGGGGGGTCACGGCTACTTCAGGTGCACTCCTCTGTTTATGGCCCTGCGGCAGTATCAGTTTTCCCCAAATCCCCTAATTCTAGCTGCTGGGGTGGGTTTGACCAGTGGATGGTGATGGAGGATGGCCTTGTGACTAGGCTAATTAGCTCGTTTGTGTTTTGTCCTCTCTCTGTGCTGCATGTTGGAGGCCCAGGAGCAGGTCGGG
This sequence comes from Falco peregrinus, assembly GCF_023634155.1. Taxonomy (NCBI): domain Eukaryota; kingdom Metazoa; phylum Chordata; class Aves; order Falconiformes; family Falconidae; genus Falco; species Falco peregrinus. The sequence goes on along the minus strand of NC_073721.1, from coordinate 2,509,053 downwards.
CATGCGGGGCTGGGCAGAGGGTGCCCATGGCATCAACCCTACGCTGGCACATGGGGACATGAGCATCCCTCCTGGGTCTTCTCCCTTGCTCTGCCTCCCATCGGCACCTAAACAAGTAGCAAAACAGGTGGGGTTTACTGCCTTTCTGTGGTTTGCTTCCTGAAATTCCCTATGAAGCTAATAGGCTAGCACACCAATGCACAAAATCCTTTCTCTCTCCTTAACACAGCAGTAACAGGACAGAAGGTGCAACAGAGAAAGGGCATCAAACCCCAAAGGGCAGGGTGCTGTTTAACTCTCTCTTATGCGCTCTTTCAGGAAAGATCCCACTGGGATAAAAGTTTGTCATCAAAAGTAGCAACACTGATGCATGCCCCTCATATAACATGTAAAATGAAATGGAAATGAATCTAACCTAGATAGCCCAGCTCAGGCTTGCAGCATCCTTGCACAAATGGAAAAGAGAGTTTGTTGTTTTATTTAGCCCAAGTGCAATGCCGAGATGGCCGTTTGCACCGTGAAGTTTGTAGCATTCAGAGGAGTAGCCATTTATAACAGCTTTAAAGTTCCCAATGGATGTAGGACTATTTTTCAGGTGGGAAGAGCTCACAAGCCGGGGTTGAGCTAAGAAACAAAGCCTGACTACTGCTTTCTGAAGCCGAGCTTTGTGCAGGTTTCTTGCTGGCACTGAATCTGCGGCCACAGTCTAATGTAGCTCTGCCATCAGCAAGAATGTGTCTCTCCCAGAAGTGGGAATCACCTGAACAGAAAATTGGCAGAAGCTGATTTCAGAACTCCAGAAAATATTTTAGTATTTAAAACCAGTTGTGCAAATCCTGCCTAAAGTTTGGTTTTGCCATGCAGCTCTGTTTATAACACTGTGAGATACTTTTTATTGTCTTAGATTGTCCAAATGCCAGCAAATAGCATTAAAAATGGGGTGTGCATGAGGCGCGCCCCTTAATTGTTGCTCATACAATGGAACAAGTCTGTGTTTTGTAAATGAGCGTGCATGCCCCTTACGTGATTTACTATATACCTACAGTAAATTTTCTTGCGGGAGATTTTATGGTGCCTTGTTGAATCGTGAATGCAAAGTCAAACCTTCCTATAGCCGAGGAAAATAGAAGCCAGATCTGCAGAGAGAAAGTAACAAGGAGTTTTTGTTAATGTGTATTCCTGCTCATAGTAAGAGAGCAGTAATTCTACCCTAATGAAAATTAAATTTACTGCCTTTTGTTTGTAGTTGTATCTTAAAAAACCCCAAACCCACACACCCTTGTTAATCACCATGAACAGCTCTCTTCAACCATCAGAATGACAAAAGAGCACCAAAATGCTCTGGCCAGATTCCAGGTAGGTTTGGTTTGTGGTTTTCTTTTTTTGAGGACTTTCCGAAGAAAATTCACATAACATGCTTTTTTCTATGGGAAGCATGTTTTTCCATGATTCATAAACCTGCTTTTATCCAGTCCATGAAAGGACCTCTCTCCATTATGTAGACCAGAGCTGACACATTTATGTGCAAAATTGCTGGAGCATTTACACTACTATTCATCAAGGCAGTGTCTGTGCTCCAGGAATATTACAATCACCTGGCACAATCAGTTTAACACACATACACAAATTCTTGGAAGACTGTGTTATTATAACACATAACAAAACGTAACAGCCACTGTACCACTGGGCCATGTATATAAAAGGTTGCTTTTGCTTTCTTAATTGTGCACATGAACATGAATTAACAAATGCCATTATATTATTGATGTAATATTGAATAATCAGAGATCTGTGTAAAACTGGGAATATCAATTGGTTCAGGAAATTGCTAATAAGAAATACTCTTTTCATCCCCAAAGTGACAAGCTGAAATGCAGCCTGTGCCGTGGAAGTTGGAAGTTACACCTTCCTGGCTGGTTGGACGTGGCTTGTACAAGAGGAATACTCATTTTTCTCTCTTTGCTATAAAATATTTAATCACCATCCCCTTGTATTACCCTCCTCTGGCTACAGGTGATGCTTTCTGGATAGGCTTTCCAGTCTGTCTGCTCCATGGCCATGTTTATGGATGCAGCATGTGTCCCCACCTGATCCTGCACTTCACAGGCAGCTTCAAGGCACTGCCCTAACCGTGAGCACGGGGAAGGTGTTGGAGAGCACAACCTCCCATCCTTTGCTGCTATCACACCTCGTCATGACCTCTGGAAACACACTCTCTTCTGCTGAGGACAAGGTCATTTCTTACTCATGGGGAGCTGGAAGAGCTTGCCAAAGTGCTGCTGGCCATCTTCCTAACTCAGAGACAACACCTGAACAGCTAAAACGTCAGCTGTAGCACATACTTTAGCACATGGATTTTTAGAGGACCAGAGTCTCAACTGCCCCAACCCCAGCTCTGCTTCAGACCCAGGTAACTCCAGTGCCAGCTCTCACCCAAACCAGCTCTCCCTCTGCTCTGAGAGCTGGGACCACTCTGCCCTATCAGTAGTGTGTGGGTGGCCAGGGTGGGACACCCAGGCATGCAAGGACTATGTAGGTGCTCTCTGGGCTTGCCCAGGTCTGTCCCAAGACATGTCACCCCATTGTCCTCCCCGACAGCTGGGGGTGAAGAGCTGCATGTCCAGCCAAGGGCTCACCAGGTGGTTGTGAAACAAGAAGGATTTATTCTGCAGCCTTGGGGTGGTGACCACCTCCCTGACAGGTGATGTTATACCCCGCAGAATACAGCTTTGCCATCCCCAGGTAGGATGGAGCTGGATTTTGTAAATGTGTGGGAGGAAGGTATTTAGCTTTCTGAGTCATTGTAGCTGTCAGGTGAGAAAAACATTTATTTTCATGAGGATTTTCACTGACTGTACTAGCAAAGACTTTTAAAAATTGCCTAAATAAGTATTTACATGATACTGTAACCCAGAATGGTTTCAAAGGAGCCTTTATGATCTGTCAGGTCAATAATCTGCATTTTTAAAAGTCCCTGAATACGTATTTGCATGATCTGTATTTCAAAAGCTCTAGTAAATATGTATTTGCACAATAGACCATAACAATCTCTTTTAAGCCATCGTGGTCTATACATAGTGTTAATCCTCATATATTCCAAAGGAGTTTTATTTTCCAAAATAGCTTTTATTAATAAGATGTTCAGATGCTGTGGTTCTGAGGGCGATAGAAGGATGTAATCAAAAGGGATGAGGATGGCTTTTCAAGCAATTAAAAACTGATTTAAAAGTTAGGCCAACAGTGTAAGCAAGTACTTGGTTTCACCCCCCCTTTCAGCCCACGGAGCTTGCCCAGAAACCTCCCTCTTTGCAGATTGTCTTCTGCCTTCTGCCCTGTTGCAGGTAGACCGTATCCTCCTGAGGAACTCTCTCCAGCAGGCAGCTGGCAATCATTCCCATGAAAATCCTTCTGTTGTGCTCTGGGTGAGAGAAATGGGGCAGAGGGAGTCTTTGAGCCAGTGATCTAAAAGATGTATCAGAGCAATACATTCACGGACCAAAACATTTTTACACCAGGGTCTGCTTTGATGAAGGTTGTGTTGCTGTTTCCATGATAGCTTAGAAAGAAATGCTGGACGTAGCCTTTGCCAGAGGCATGGTCTGGTGTGGGATGTCCGTATCTGACGTAGTCCTCTGACCGTTTTGCTTCAAGACCTACATGCCGGGTCTGACCTTGGGTGGTCTGGTACTTGTGTCCCTTGTTCATGGCAAAATCCAATGACCAGATTCTGTGTCCATCAGTTCTGATTGGCAGTTCCAACCACGTTCCTTCATCTCCACTGTGGCTGGCTTTGCAGGCTGCTATATGACATGGTGAGGTGCAGTTTTCCTCCACTTATTCTGACCAGACATAAAGTAACAAGTTCCTAATGTTTAGTCACGGTTGGAAATGGGCATCAGAGGTGAGGATGGGAGTTAAAGTTTTCTAGGATAAAACAACATATATTAATGTTAAGCATTCTTCATTCCGGTTAACTTTGCTGCTGATGCATATGGGCCTCTTAAACATGGAGACTGTTTTAATTTTTGGACAAACATTTGGAATGTTTTTAAAATTTAGAGTCTTGTCCTGGCTTCATATACTTACACAGCAAGTTTTCTATCACTTCATTAAGACCTCAATTTTCACTTGCAATACACTGTGTAGGCTAATTTATATACAACTGCATTATCAGATACAGAGCAGAGGTGACTTTTAACAAGGGCATGCAATGATATGACGAGGGGGAATGGCCTTAAGCTGAGAGAGGGGAGATGCAGATGAGCTGTGAGGCAGAAATTGTTCCCCGTGAGGGCGGCGAGGCGCTGGCCCAGGCTGCCCAGAGCAGCTGTGGGTGCCCCATCCCTGGCAGTGCTCAAGGCCAGGCTGGATGGGGCTGGGAGCAGCCTGGGCTGGGGGGAGGGGGCCCTGCCCGGGGCACGGGGTGGGACTGGGTGGTCTCTAAGGTCCCTCCCAACCCAAACCAGTCTGTGATTCTATGAATGTTGTTTTATCACTGCTAAGAACATAATTTTGAAATTATCAATATCCAGAATGTACCAATGCATTTCTTTAAATCCCTGATCCAGAACCTATGCTGCCTTCTGGTACAATCAGAAATTGTTTTGATGTTTAAAATTATGATGGGTTTGATGACTTTAGTTGTCTTTGCTGTGAGTGGATATTCCATTTCTCCAGTTACTTGCATTGGTTCATTTTGTATATATCATATATTGAATTAACTTATATTAGTGGAATAGCTTCAAAGTGCTTCAGTGCCAGCAGCCAGCAGTTTGCAGACTGCAGCTTTTGGTTCATATGTGGGAGGGCAAAACCTAAATAAATAAACCTAAATACATTCTCTGTCCCCAGATCTTGTCCACCCTCCTCTACCTCCACTTTGGCCAAGAACCCAGCGCAGTGGGGAGGTTTCCCTGCCACTTCTCCTCCTCACTTGGGCATCTGGTGCAGGTAAGAGAAGGAGCCTGCACATATTGTTTCTGTTTGTGAAGGAAGTACACCCTGCACTTTCCCTGAACATAAATTCAGCCAAAGTGGTATGTCATTAATCAGGTGCAGAATCTGGAAAAATCATACAGACACTTTGTGTCTTATATTAAAAGCAGCAACTTACGGCTGGTTAGTTTGTTTATTGAAAAAGTTTTATTAACACTGTACCTTGCAGAATGTGAAGAATAGGACAAAATGAGATTATTTCTCCATCAACCTCCAGCTCAGATTTTCTGCATAAACAATTTGGATCATGAACTGTAAAAATACACGTGTTGGTGCCATAGCCTACATGGAGCGTAAGTCTCTTAGATCATGGGGAATGGTAAAACACAGTACCAGGTATTTCCAGACTTAGAAGGGTTCCTCACATAAATCTGAGTCAAAGGTTAAACTCAAGCTTCATAAAGCTCACCTGGCTTTCTCTCTAGTGCTATGAAACAGCACCTTGGCTTCTACGTATTTAGCTTTGGATCACATGCTGAGGTCCTTTGTGGTGGAGTCGCAGGAGAAAGTCTCACCTGGTCCGGCATCATCCCAGCCCCGGTGCTTCAGGGCAGAGCAGAGGTAGCAGCCCCCCCAAAACACACACACCATTTTTCCTACACTGATAATTGCCTATTAACATAATGCAAATTGAAACCCCTTTCCTAATGCTAGAGCCCTGGTGCACAAAGATTTTCTTGCTCCATTAAAAAGACAATTTTGCCCGTGCAGTAATGGAAAACGTCAAACTCAAATAGGAAAGTGGGTGCCTCTAAGTATTTCATATTTTACAGGAATATGTTTTAAATGAAATACTGCCTGACAGATAAATTACATTGGCTTTGCGTACGTACCCGGCTGATTTAGTGCTACCAGAAGTGCAGATGTTTGGCGACAACTTTGTAGGTGCTTAAACATCTTAGTACATGAATGCAATTTTTGCACTAATGCAAAACACTTGTGGAATGACCTCTAGTATGTAATGTTTTCCATTGAGAGAACTGATTTGGACTTACAGAGAAAAAAGTAATATACAAATTACTTCAGGTAACCTGTAGCCTTTAAAAAGAAAAGAAATGCAATTATATCTGCTCTCTGCAGCCGCAGTTTAATGAAAACAGAAGACTGAAATGGTCTTTCTGAGTTTCAGAACTTACAACAGGTCCCTGCTTATTAACAGAGCAGTTGTACTAGCAATTTGTTTTTGTAATTATGTTCTTTGTGGTCTACACAGTTTTCAAATAGTGATGCAAAAAGGACAGCTGGAAATACTGCTAGTTGCTTACCTAATCCCCAGTGAGAATAAAAATAGATAACAGTAAATGAGACTGTATGTAGGAAGCTAAATTAACAGTCAAAGCTGAGATTTTTTTTAAAGACACAGTATACTTCAATGTATGCATTAAAAGATGTAGATGAAATGTATTAAATATCAGTAGGAATACTCGGCCCTTTGATTACATGAATGAGTAGCAGAGCTCATTTCCTGGCTTAAAACACCCTGGTCTCGTACAAAGCAAATAATGAGCTTGACCACAAAATGCTGATATTTCCCACAAAAAAGTGAACACCGAGGCAAAATGGTCGGTTATGGAGTAACGCTGGTTCTCCTTTCTAGGCTTAGGTTTGCTGTCAGAAAAACTGCACAGATTCATCCTTCAACGACGGACACTTTTCTGGTAGCAGCATTTTACCTGGCAATGGGGAGCTGTGCACGCATCCTGGCTTGACGTGGTGAGGCTGAGTCGCACGGAGGGGCTGGAAATACTCAGTTTTGAAGAAACTCAGCCAACTTTAGAAAGTCTGGAAATATATAAGTTCCAGCTTGAGGTCTGCACAGCCACACAACCAATCTTAGCTTTGAATAGCCTTCCTTTGGGTTTCTGAGTGCACCTTTCCTGATTTCATTTTAATTTGTAAGAATTGTGTTAGCACTTGCCATCAGTATCTAAGCCTCTTCAAAGCCTCAGTGTGAAAGGACAGAGGCCACCTGTAGCTGCACGCTGTGGCTGCACCTTCCCTCCAAGAATTGAGGGCCACCGAGGCTTTGAAATTTTAGATTAACAAGGATTTTACCTGCATTTGCGTTAACTAACTAGTGAGCCAGGCTACTGGCGGGTATCAATCAGCATTTCATTATGCCATTTTGCATTAGCCGAGAATGTGACCTGAGCTATTCCCTCCTGCAAAGCAACATCTCGTAGCTGTCATTTCATCGAAGCTGTAAAGGTAAATGCATGATGGAGCGGGGAGCTGACATTTGCTAGGGGAAGCTCGCAGGAGCAGCGGGCAGCTCCCAACCCCGCACCCGCCAGCCTCCCTGCTTTCCACAGAGGAAAGCAAACCCTCAGCGCTTGTGAGCTTCGTTTCCTGACATCCACTTTCTTCTTGATTATTCCTCCCAGATCTGGGAGTGAAGAGCTCGGCTGCAGAAAATCCGAATGCACAAAGCAGAGCCAGCAGGAAATTCGCATTTTACCAAAAGCCAGAGCCAAGTGAGATCACTGTGCCGCCAGCTCGGGCTCTGGCCGCAGCTTGGGTGCGGCGGGGTTGCGCGAGGCAAATCTGGGGTCAAACAGGTCCAAGGGCTGCAGTTAAGGTCCTGATCTGAAACAAACTGAAACCAAAGGAAAGGCTCACCTTCGTTTAAAGGAAGGCCCTGAAACAGTGCCTTGAAGCGTTATTATTTTCTCAATAGCTCCAAAAGACCAGTGAGAGCAGTTGCCTTGGAAAATGATTTCTTGTAGTTCTGCAGTGGTTCTCTGCAGTTCCACGTGCTTTGAGAAGTACCTACAGGGCTTACCTGTCAGCTGCACTTTTATACCCCCCGTTTTCTCTAACCGAATGCATCCATTCATCCTTATCCTGATAGTTAATGAACGGTCTGCTAAAATAAATACAGTCTCTCCACTTCCCTAGAGATGGGGAGGAGAGTGCTTGCTCCTAGACTGTAAAATTTGGCTGTGTGGGAACGGGGTCTTCTGTGGGGTTTTATTCAGTATTGAGGGAGCCAACATAAAGTGCATTGTATTTTCCTTGAGGACTCAGTTTGCTGTATCTGAGGCCAGGTACAAAAAGAACAAGAGGAAAGCCACTTGGTTTTGTGCCTGGAGCAAAGCTAAGCAGTTCAAGGCCAGAGTAAACACGAAGCAAATGGGGGAGGAAAAAAAAAAAAAAAGAAGTGTGAGAGAAGAGAGGTGCTGTGATTTAGCAATGAGCAGAGCTTGGCAGAGCCAGAGGCTCGGTTGCCTCCCCCCAGGGATGCCCAGGCTGCCATACCTGCTGGCACTGCCCATCTTCCCGGCTCCAGGCGGAGCCGTATCCTGAGCCAATTTTCATGTATTCCAGGGATACTCTGTCACAGGTTGTTTCCAGCTCCGTCCCGCTGCACCGTGCCGGTAGTAGCTGGGTGTTTCTGATCGCCACAAACCTGGTGCTGTTCCACCTCTCGGTCCGACTCCAGATGGCAGGCTGATGTTTCCTCAGTTTGATCTGTACTACAACAGACTTTTAAACAGGGTTTTCTTGCGAACATTTCCAGCCCTGAGCTCAGCTCAGCTCTTGGAAAGATCACTGCTCAGAAAAGCAAAAAAAAAAAAAAAACCAAAACCAAAAAACAAACCCCAAAACTGTTGAGAATTGAATGTAAATGGCTTGGGGGAGGCTACATTTGAGTTTTTGTTTGTGTTTCATATCTGTGTATTTTGGAGATATGTACAGTACAGAGGTATCTGAATCAGATATGCTGGAGATATATAAAATTTGCCTGGACAAGACAATTTGATCAAGTTGGATCTCCGTAAGTGGGAGTTGGAACTATATGACCTCTAGAAATAGCCTTCCACTACAATTAGCAAAACCTAAAAATCCAGTATTAATAGTCTTAAAAACTGACTTCTGAGATTTGACCATCAATCATATACCTTATACTAGCAGGTATATGCAAAATTATAGATTATGCATGGCAATATAAAATCCCCCAAAGGGTGGCTTGTTCTGGATACTTAGTCCACCAAGTTGAACTATTAAGAACACTTTGGGAGGGAAAAAGAAAAAAAACAAGTAATTTTCTTTCCTCTGAACTAACATAACCAGAACAGAAACAGTCAATAGTCATAGAGGATGGTAGCTCCAGAAGAGCGACAGTGTGAATATCCAAAATGAAAGGATCTTCAGGATTACAGACCTATTTCTTATTTTCTCTTTGCTTGTAGCTCCCCCACAAAATAGAGGTGGGAAGCAAAGGTGGCTTCTCCCTCCCTCTGGTTAAGGAACTGATCAAAGTACAACAACTGCTGGTTTCAGCCTACAAAAGCTAATGCACAACCTAAAATGGATATCAGCATAATTTTCAGGGAAAGTCTTTGCTGGCAGTATTAACTGTATTTCTTACTTCTCTATTGCAATCTCCAGACCATGATGCTGCAAGTTTGCTAAACAAAAATCTGAAATCATCGTCCCATAACACAGACAAAGCTTGTACTAAAGAGATGGGGAGCTGCTAAAACGTTAGCGTGGCACTACACCTTCTGTTGCACATGCTGCCAGGTAGTCTTAGGATGATTCTGAAGTCCTTCAGTGGCTCCAGATTTGGAAACAGACCAAGACTTCTCAACGTTTTTAGGACCATTGTAGGAACAAGAGCAATACCGTGTTTGGTCTAATAGCAGAATTCGAATGTAAGGAGCCTTGGGGAAATTTAACAGCACATACACTTTCTACTTCTTTCACTTACACTTACAGCCAACTCACTCTGATCTTGTTGGACCTGCTCTGAGTGGGAGGTGGGACTCCATGTGTTCCCCAACCCCACAAGTCACCCTCCGGCTGGCCATTTCCCCTGCTGTCTGCCCACAGCAATTCACAGCTTTTCTGGCTTTCATCTTTGCATTGGAGGTTGCCACGGCTGCAGGGCAGGAGTGCTGCAGTGGCCGTGGTGTAGGGTATAAGCTCCACAGACATTTCTAAGTAGAGCTCAGTTTTCTGCCCCCCTGAGACTTTCTTCTCTTGTGTTTTCCTACTGTTACTCCTGTCTGTCTTCTCAGCAATCGGGATATATAGTTTTGACCCACAGTATCACTTCATGTGTGCAAGGAAAGGCAGGAGAAGTCAGGATGGGAAACACCTCCACAGATTACTCTAAGTCCAGGCTGGACTCTTTGAAGGGAAAACCACTCAACCTTAGGTGTGATCCTCACCCACAGGAGGTCATAGTCATTATAAAAAAATCTTTTAAAAAATGCTGAGCAGGAACAGTCTGTTGTGGCTGAGCTGTGGAATGAGCCCCGTTGTACTGCCAGGGGGGCTCAGCATCCTCCACCCGCTGCCTGGATCAGACCTCGGTGTGCTGGTAAGCAGGGAGCCGCGGGCTGGGCTGTGTTCAGCATTTCTCATAACGAATCCCCTCGGTGCTGGCAAGACCAGAGCCCTGTCCCTGCGGCAGGGACTGCTACCCCGACAAAATTAAAGAGATCAGATTTACAAGGAGGATAAAGCCGAAGCGTCCCCTGAGGCAGCACGCCTGCTGCCACCTTGGAAAGGGCTTGGGAATGGGAATGAGCTCTGTGGCTGAATGCTGGTGGGGCTGCTAGTGCCAGTGGAGGGTTCCCCCCCTTTCCCCATGCAGAAGCAGTGTGCCATCTCCCCCAAACGCAGCCTAGCTGGCAAGCGTGATGCCAGCATCTATGTGCCAGCTCTGCAGGGCTGTGTGTTGCTGCTTGTGATCCATCTGCAGAAGGCAGCACGTGCCAGTGGCTGTGTGCAGGGTGGGCTGTGCCGGGGAGTCCATTAGAGGAAAAAGTCCAGAGCATAATTTAAAAAAAAAAAAAAAAAAAAAAAAAAAAAAAAAAATTCTTGCTGCCCTGATTTTTCCCTCTTCAGTTTAAAATATCCCATTGGCTTTAATCAAACTCAGGCAAGATTCACGAACTTGGTCAATTTAGGGATTTTTTTGGGGGAAAGAAACACCAGTTGTATTTTGGGTTTTGGTTGGGGTTTTTTAACCAAAGGGATAAAAAGGAGCGTTTTGCCAAGCAGGTTTTCCCAAGTTCTCATAGCTCTACATTATGTGGCTGTGTGTCTGGAGCAGGCTCCAAGCCTGACTTCCAAATGACCTGGAAGGGGTCCTAAACCAATGTGGCTGCAGGCAAGTGGGAGCTCAGCTCAGTGGATAGCTGCAGCACTGGAGGAGACAGACCCGAATCCCGAATTGTGAAATCTACTTCACCTCCAAAAGGCAGAAACACTCACAGACTCCAGGCTTGTAGTTTTAAGGGTATTTAGCAACACTGTTTTCCTGGGGATGACGAAGTAAGACTCACCTTAAAGTCCCTATTCAAAAACAAATAAAAATAATTAAAAAAAAAAGAAGGAAGTTATTCTCTACTCTTCTTATCTCTATGGAAAAAAAAAAAAAAAAAAGAAAAAAAAAAGTGGTAAATGCAGGACAACAATTGCTTTTTACCTTCCCATCACTCCAAATATTGAATCTAGCCATGGTTGAGTCCCAGATGGTGAAGCATTTAACTTCATTTTCTAACCTCTTTCGGGGCTTGGTTTAGTTTATTAAGAGGTTATTCTCAGGACAGATCATGCAACACGTATGTGTAAATTGAAGCAGGTATATTTGTGATTTACTAACTGGGTGGCTTGCGAGCTCAAAAATAGTAGCCCTCTAATACATGCTGCAGCTGGACAGAAGTTGTGCTGTGCGTTGGATGCCTGTGGAGAGGGCAGAGATCGAGGCTTTCTTTGCCTGCAGTGACTGTAGCACATCTTATGGCTTCTTGCTACCTCTCCTCAGAGCAGTACAAGCAGCAAGCTCAGATTTCATCTTCATTCACAGCCTTAGCCTTGGCCTGGAAGTGAATTTCTTCAGTAGTCACTGATAAATGCCGTTAGCTCCTCCAAGTTCAGAACCAGCAGTGTTTCTACTTTTACTTCTCCTGTTGCAGGAATTCAGCATGCCACCTGACCTTACTGATGCCTGTTGAGCTGAGTATGCACCCAAGCTGGAAAGCCATCCTTATTGCCCCACTCTTTTTATGCTGCTTTTAGTATTGCTTCTTGGGTCAGCTGCTTCTCTCGCAACACACTTGGTACTGGTGTGGGACAAGGCACCATCCCCTGCCTGCTGCCCCACCACGTAGAGCCACCACAGACTCCTCTGCCTGGCTCAGGGTCCTTGGGCATCTTTGCTTACCAACCCCTCAGGGTCATCCTGCCAACAGCCACACTTGTGGTCACACTGCTAGTTCCAAAAGCCAGACATTTTCACCGTATCGGGCTAATGCACACCATTAGGGTAGATGTCCATCATGAAACAAACAATAAACACAGGGCAGAGCTGGTGTGAGAGCACTGTTCCTCCTTCATGGGCACAGGGTTCATGCCTAGCAGAACTCCGAAAATAAAGCCTTTGAAGAGGGGATTGGGAACATCCTAGCTGTTTCCCAGATGAAGAAAGAGTGACCAATGACTTCATTGCAAATGAAAGGGGAGGAATGAGTGCCAGGGAGAGATGGTGAATGTGATAGAGCTGTTTTCTGCTCGGCCACTATTTTATTGTAGTTTTTGGAAAGTACCAACGTTGTGGTTATTAACTTATTATTGTGTGCATTCCAGCTGTTGATTGTGTGTTTTACCCATGAAAAGACCCACTCACTGAGGCTGAGGGTCAATGCATCTCAGACTTTCTGGTGGAAGACCATCCACCCAAGCTGGCACCGGTGGCGGTGGCCGGCGAGCCTAGCGGCATGCGGGGCGATGCCTATGGCATGGGGAAAGGCAACTGGTCGTTCGGCAGGGGACTGGGCGGGATTGCCACAGCTGGGGGGAGCTGAAGAGCTGCTGAAAAGGGCTTTGGTTTCAATAAACGTCTTCCTCTAAGGCAAGGGTAGGGGGTTGTGCTGGGGAAGGGGGAGTGCAAAGAAACGGCCATACGTTTTAGGCCAGTCGTTATAAATTACACCCACTCTTGCCTCGGTGCTGCATCAAAGATGAAGTGAGCATGTTTTATTAGTAACAGAGATAAACTCGGGCTCCCTGCTCCATGGGATGGGCAAGGAGTGGCTGGCTAGTGAGGTCTTACCAGCATCTCATGCAGACAGATAAGCCCCGTTCTGCCACTCTCGAGCAGCACCTTGATTGCGGTATTTTGCGAAATGACAGACCCTACCCCTTTGGTTTCCCCTGTCCAGTGTTCATACTTGATGTTTAAATCAATTACATAGACATTTAAGTCTCTTTCACATGCCAGCACATGGCCCTTTTAAGCCTTCAGGGTTGGGGGCAAGGAGGGGGGGTGCTGGCTTTTGCAAGCAGTATGTATATTAATTCCAACGTAAAGAGCTGCAGTAAATCACTTAATGCCTGAATCAAGTTAGTTGTTGTTGTTTTGGTGAATTGGGACCATATTCGGGACTATAATAACCTAATAATGGACAGTGCAGGCATAGACCACACTGTAATGTATATTGTAGGGGAATATGGTAATAGTCTGAAATGGCAATTCTCCTAAATAAATAGCACATCAACTTACTTAAACCTAATCATAAATGGGACAAATTGGACCCATGTGCAAACAGAAACCTGAGCAGAACGCAGGAGTTAAAGAAGCCATTGTTTCCCAGCCTGACCCTGGGCAGAGAAAGCCTGTGTCAGGTTACATCTGTTAAAATGATTCTAATGCCAGTCCAGTATTTTAATTATAAATATATAAAACATTTAATAAGAAGACATTCTGGGCTTACTAAGCCTTTAAAAACTGGATGTGGGCGGAGTGGGTAGAATGGTATTCCATGTGCCCCAGACAGAGTGCCAGTGTATAATGATTGAATGTTTTCCTGTAATAAATTGAAAAAATCTGGTTTGTAAGAATGGATCCAAATCACTTGGCATTAGAAAGGTAATTTGTTACCTAGCTTCCTCTTGGAAACGGACTGCTTCCAAGTTTGCTGGAACTTAGTTTCTAGGGACTATGATGTCCAAAAGAGAAAGAAAGAACAAATCAGGATGCTCACGACTGTGATGTTAAAACACACACGCAGATGCACGCACTCACACGCACATGCACACATGTACTGTTTTTTCTGCCTCTTTTTCATTCTTTTTTTTTCTTCTCAGTTTTTCAGTCCTCCTTCTCATGGCTCCAAACACAAGATTCAGCAGCCAAAAAAGAAAAAAAGAGGTTACTCAGGACAAAAGCCAGATCTATAGCCACCTTCTTTGTACCTTTCCAAATCTCAAGCCTGCTTAATTATGATTAATTGCCACATGGATAATCAGATACAGTTTCAAAAGGTTGGAGATGACAGTCCAAGGACACCAGGGAAGAAGGAAGGTTCGCCTTTGTTACAAGCAGGAAAAAAAAAAAAAAAACAACACCAAAAAAAAAAGGAAAGAAAAAAAAAAAAAAAAACAGCCCAGGTCCCTTCCTCAGTCCATAACCTTTTCTTATTTTAACAATTCCAAACGGAATTAATACCATCAGTATATTGTTCCTGCTCCTGGGAATTGAACTTCAACTGTACAATTTCTGCAGCTGTCAGTTTTTTCAGGCCTCCTGTCAATAACGCAATGTTGGGGTGCCCTTCTTCTTGAATGAAAGCAGTTTCAAGTTTCTGCTTTATGTCTGTGCTTTCTGGGTGGTGTGACATGATGAGAAAGTATAAAAAATAATAACAGCAGTTAAAAAGCTTCCACTCTTGACTTAACTGGATCAAATGTAATAGACTACAGTCTTTTCTCCTGATTTCCTTTGCTTGTTTTAGAAAACACTGTGAAAAGTGCAGGAGATTTTGTCTTGCCAGCTCTTTCCTCCATTTAAAATCCCTTTGGCTAAGTCAAGGATCACAGTATGTCATTTCCAGCCTAACAGAAGTGCTGGGCCTTGTTCAGCTCCTATTACTAGGAGGCAAATCCCTAGGTTGCAGGCGCCAGTGTTTCTGTGTTTGGCTCCTTTCCCAGTATTGTTTCCTTCATTACATTCCAGAGTGCCTCTCAGCCAGTTAATGTTTGCACTGGGAGGTCCAAATATCCAGCAATCAGCACTGAACTTTTCTCTTTTTGTTGAGAATTGCAGGTTTCAAATGCAATCACTGGCTTTAAAGAAAAACTTACAGGTGAACACAACAGCACTAATTTCCATTTTATTCACAAACAGTTATATTTTCTGCAGTTTCTCCATATGCACTCGTAAAACGGTTTCAGAAGATGTCTGGCTTTTTCAGAACTTGTGGGGGCTGGACTTGTTTTACAGATTTTGGGGTAAACGCTGCCCTCTGTGCACCTCTCCCACGCACAGCACTGCACATTAACACAGTAACTCCCATGCTCATTATCTCTGAACTTTATTCCTAATAATGCAATTGCATGCTCATTTTTTTAAAAAATGTAGTGAGCTGAAAATGGATGCAATAATTTGGATCGCGTGAAGGGTCAAAGCATTCATACAGGCTTACGCCTCGCTCCTGTGAGCGTGGGGTCGGAGGCTTGGTTTCTAAATTACTTTTGGTGTCCTTTAATTTGTAAGAGTAAGGACAAGCTGCCGCCTTTTGTACTGTTTGCATCCGCGGCACTGGGTGGCATGGAGGGGATTCATACTCTGGGTTTTCCCATGGATATTGATTTTCCGGTATGTCTGACTGGGGGTGACTTGGGTGGCTCCAGGGGCTCCACCGAGATGCACCCAGGATGGATGGTCACCTCTGAAAGCAGCACCGCTATTCTCCTGCCACCAGAAACTCCTGTAAACAGCCAGAAAACTTTCCGTACATTGACAGACGATAAGCCCCTTCATTTTCAGCTGTGTCAGGCTGTACCTTAGGCAATTTGAATTGTACTACAGGAAGACTTTTGATAAAACAGCCCTGTATCATTTGCTTTCCATGGGTTTACTATTAAGTTTCAAGAACTAGCTATGGGTCATAGGCTCGATTAAGCAATTAAAAAAGTCCATTATATTTCCTTGTGGGGAAAAGAAAAAAAAAATATACAGGTTGGGAAATCCTCAGTGTTTTCCATAAAGCCTCCAGCTATGCTTCCACCCATGATCATATGTCATATGGATGGTGTCATAGCGTCCTAAGGGTGCTAGCTCACAGCGATGATATCGAATTCATGGAAGTGTATATGCTCAGAGAGAATACTAATGTTAACTCAGTCTAAATAACAACACTGCCAAAGGAGGAAAGCAAAAGATGAAATACAGTGGATTTCAGGAGGCAACAAGCTCTCATTTATTAAGATCACAGGCATTTTACAGGTTACAAATCATAAAGCAGAAATAACTTCATAATATACAGGTCAGGAATGTGCCTGGGATATTGAGGAACTATTTCCTTGGCAATAATCTGCCACAGATAGTCAGAAGCATGCATTTTCTGGCACAACAAATCATTGCTGATTAATTTTGTCTGCCTTTGTCTCAGAGAAGCAACGAGACACTTCACTGTGTATTTTGTACTTACTCTACTTCCGCGCTATTCTTTCTCAGTGCATAATTTTTTGCAAGATAGGCCAAACACAATGCTCTTTGTTTTACCTCTTTGACATCATTTTTGCCTGAACACAGCGTGCCTGCACTCGGGGCGGTTAAGTGTGCAAAGCCGAGGTACAGCCTCCCATGGCAGCCAAACCTGGAGGCTGTCACCATTCCAAGCCCATCAGAGGATTTGTTCAGTCCCCAGCAGAAGCAGGGGAGAGGAGCAGCCCCCCTCTGCCACCCCTGGAAATGTGCCTGTCTATGCAGCTGGTGGGGAGGTGCAGAAGGGTACCTTCACGATGGACATGGTAGCAGAAGCGACAAACCGGGATCTTTTTCTTCTCTGCTGGCACTCGGGGACAAGTCCCAGTGCAGGTTGTGGAAATTACTGCAAGAAGAGAAACCTGAGTTTCCCGCTTGAGGAGCAGCAAAAGCAGGGCTGGATGCAGCTGTGAAGTTGAAGGAAGGACCTTGCGGCATGTTCCCCCATGCTTTATTTATTGCATCCTAGAGCCAGCCGGGCTGGATGGTGGTCTGCCTCATCGGCCTCACACTGGAGCTTCGCAGCATCCCCTGAAGGACAATAGATATGATAAATGCCAAAGGCAATGTCAAAACCCATAACTTTCCTAACATTAACTTAATATTCACAGCCATTAAACACCAACAGATCAGAAATGGAGTATCTCCAAAGCAGGTGTAAACTTCTTTGGGCTCCCTGTGCCATTGGTGTGAGACAGCCACATGTGTTATTGTTTCTGAGCATGCTCTCCTCTTTCTCAGAATTCCTGTGCTTTTGACAGAGATTCGCAGTTCCATATTGGCTGTAACGAATCACTCTTGAACAGGCTGTGGGAGAGACTTTTCAAGAAGTGAGATAGTTGTAGTAAGTCGAGGCTCAGGTGAACCCAGGAAGGCAGGATTCAGTGCTGTGATAGACAAACATGGAGCAGAAACACCCAAAGGAAGGGGATTTTGGAGATCTGTTCATCAGTGAAAGGCATTCCCACAGGGGGAGGTGGGGGCATGAGTAGTGCCCTTGCAAAACCGTAATTGCAAGGTAACCAAAATGTTTTATTTAATGGTTTGTGAGCGCTGTCAGATTTGTAGAGAAGGATGACTTCTGTTGCTCCCCATCAATGCCTCAAACCCCCTCCATAGTGCACAGGCTTGTTGGTTCACAACAAGGGGAAAGAAAGAATCAGATTTGGGGGAAAAAAAGTGGTCGCACCAAGCCCTCCTGCAGAACAATCTGGTGAGATAAACCACCCACCACCTGCAGAGGGTGGGTATTTAGTGCATGATGATTCATCCTTCTGAGCCCTTTGGTCAACATCTTTGTGGGGTTTTATAGCTGCCCAGAGAGGTTCCCGGGCTTGACTTTGCCTCCTTGGCTGAATCTGGGTTGGTTTTGCTTGTTTCAATATGGCAACATTTCCCAGTGTCCCTCCTCACCCCCTTATCTCCCAAACGAGAGAAAACTAAAAAACACCAGACCTGGGCACTGCTGCCCTGAGAAGCACGGGCTGGGGAAGCCTCTGCTGCCATCGTGCGTGGCTGCAGCAATTCCCAGTGCTCCTTCTTGCTTTGGGAAAGTGGAGGAGATTTTCATGGAAGAGCTTGCTAACTGGGGCTGATAGAAACCTGGAGAGGTGGCTTGTTTCTCTCTTTGCCTAATTTATCTTCTATGTGATTGAAGCCATCATGGGAAACAGTATTGCTGTTATGGCTTCTGTTGCCAATGCTCACCTCCTATTTGCATTCCCTGAGCTCCCACCATCATCCTCCTTGCTTTGTCCCTTCAGAATTATAACCAAACCAAAACCAATGTGTTCATAACATTTCCTCCAATTCCAAAAAAAAAACCCCAAAAGAAAACAAACAGCTAGCAGATGCTGATTTTCTCACTTAACTGCACATATTTTATAGTAATTCTCTCTGATTTTCTCCCAAGACACCCACCCGACCTTCCTTTCTCTCCAGTCTCTCCCAGTAGTGGCCAAACGCTGCTAATCATGTAAGATTCAGCCCATGGAAATAGGCTGCAACTAAGAGAAATTTACCCTTTGACCTTAACGCCTTCACGTGCACAATAGAGACCAAGAAATGTCTTTGCTCAAAGGAATGCATTTTCCTTGGCAAAAACTGATTTTTAGACCAAACCAAATTCATGGTATGAAGAGAAAAAAATTTTTTGCTGTTTCACAAAAGCCACATAAATAAAATAAAAGCAATTCAGTTATTTTAGAATGAAGAATGACAAAATATATATTTCCAAGAATTTTCAAGGAACCAAAAATGGAACAACATAAATATTTTTGCTTCTCTCTACATAACTGCAAGTGATTTACAAGCATGAATTAATTTTTAATTAATGCACTGTGATAAAGCAGGGATTGGTTAACCCAGAATTTTTCAAAGTTGTCCATAGACAGTGTAGTTGGGAGAGTATCTCCAGAGTACATCCTTTTCCATTGCTGGTGCGAGCTGGCAATCTCTACGTAAAATAAAACAATAATCTATGGAGAAAAAATAAAGTTTGGAAAAGTGTTCAAACGAATTTTAGCTGCCTTTGTTTTCTGAAAATAAGGAGGAGGCTCCACATCACCCAAGCAGTCGGTTTTCTGTGCATCACCAAGTGCTTTGCAGGGTATCAGTCAGCCACGACTGGTTCAGGCACATTTTTAGCTGGACAGGCTGAGATGCAGCGAGCTGAAGTGCAGTGTCCTGCTCACACACCAAGTCTGTTGCAAGATCTGGGAACAGAACTTTTCTGCTTTTCCCATCCACAAAAAGCAAAACTTCTTTTTTCCAGTCTAGATTACTATTTTCTTTCTCAGATTAAGGAAAACAAAAATGAGAGAGAGAGAAAGAAAACTTGTGACTCACTGCAGTTCCTTTGCTGAAACACATCTGCCCTTGTCACAGGAACATGATTCTTTGAGCCTACATCCAAAATTTATTGCAAAATAAAACTGAAACTTTTAAAAACCACTAGGCTAAATGATGTTTCTAATTCTCTTTTAATATGTATTTGTGAGTGTAGGACCAGGCTCCAGGCAGGATCAAGGGTAGGACTGGAAACTTGAGTGAAACTAAGTTCTTGTGAAATTTTCAGGCAAATTTTGCAAACCCACGCAGACGACATTGGCTGGACAGGCTTCAAAATCAGTATGCACTCTTTAAAGCTTCTGGGATTCCGTCAGTGGCAGGTCAATATAACAGCACTCACACCACCACCCAAAGCTAATGCTGCATTTTTTCTCTGGTAGTGTTTTTCAAAATGTGCAATGAGTCCTGAGTCTAATGATCCCGAATCATTAAACAAAATGACTATGTACATGTGTAAATCTACTCCAAACTTCAGTAGTGCAATCTCTCCATTTTAGGAAAAACATTCCTTGCTTTGGTACAGTCTTTCTGATTTCAAAACACTGAGACCTTATGACTGACTTGCTGAACTTTGAATTACCAACTCCCTATTGTTAATAATTTAATCATTATCCAAGCGCGATACTTCTTTCTGCAGATGAACTTACACCTTGGAGGTAAACCTGCCTCATTTGGGAAACCTGTTCAGAAATTATATTTGCTGGATGGAGAAGTATTTCTGAAGTTTAAAGGTCCTTACCTAAGAATAACACAGTTGGCACTACACAGTGCCTCAAAGAGAAGGGGGAAAAATATAAGAATCAAGGAAAGGAGTGCTTCTGAAGTGGCTTTTACTCATCCTGAGTAAAATAGAAGGAAAATTTTGCTGTTTAAGCAAGCCAAGTTTGATCAATATTAGCAACCTCCCCTTCATTTAATAAGCAAGAAAAAAGTGCAGAAGGTGTACAGGGAGAGGAAAGTAGGAGATGGGGAGGGAGAGAAAGATGACCTGCTTTTGCTTCCAAGCTAATTTTACATCACTTTAACTATATTTAGTTACATAGGGTTACAACGGACTGAGATATTTGTTGCTGTTTTCTGAGTAATTAAATTTCCAAGAGTTGGTGGTTGTTGTTTCATTTTTGGTTTTGTGTTTGGTTTTTTTTTTTTTTTTTTTTTCCTAAGACTTTGTGACCTTCTTCCATGAGTTTATTTCAGATATAGTGGAATGTCCCAGAGAAAATTCCAAATGGTCCTTAATATATGAAATGTTTCCAGAAAGGAGAAATTCTCAGTGGACTATGAAACTATTTTTCAATCATGGTGTATGACACACAAACCACATCTGAGTTTTTTTTTTCAGTAGGAAACTGTTGCCCAGTGGGTTAAAAGAAAATAAAGGATAATGGGATTTTTCCTTAAGACTGGAACTGTTTGCAGGGGTTTCCTCCCCACTAGATGTCACTGGAACTGTTTGAAATGTTTGGAACAAGCAACCCCAAACTCCCCAGGTTTCGAGCTTTCTTGCAAATGTGACTTGGACCAGGTTGCTTTCAAGCTCAGCTCTGGCTCATGAGTCTTGAAAGGGAATCCAGACATAGATGTTAATCATGTGAAGTTTATGGTTTCAGCATGGATTTGGGGAAAACGAAGGTGAAACTTGTGAAGTTCGGCATTGTGCTTTGAGGTTTTGTTCTTCTTTGGGAAACCCAAATGGAATCAGAGAAAACACCTAGACACAGCCGCTGTTTGGCTGGGGGATCCTCAAAGGAACGGCAGAGTCCTGCAGAAAACATGTTGCACCTTCTCCTGAACCAGCAGTCGCCCAGTGTTGGGACAGCCCCACCATGAATTGCAGCTGGGGTTTGGGTGGTCATCTAATCCACCATTAAAAAAAAAATAAATAAAAAAAATTGTGACAACTTGTGTTGTGAAATTTTCCATGGCTGTCCTTCAGCAGTACTGATGTTCACCCCATGTTGCTAAAGAAAGTAGCTCCTCAGATTATTAGGTCTACTATTTAAATTCTCCCTGTAGTTCCAATTGACTACAGGAATCTTCTTCCATTCTTATTCAAAATTCAGTTTAGTGTGATTATGTGGCCATGCATCAAATATGGCAGTATAATATGTCCTTTCATCTACTTGCCATAATACATCCCTTTTAGTGCCACATAAATCCCTGAAAATATTGCTGTCTTCTGCTCTTGAGATTCTTCATGTGCCTCTTTGCCTTACTGCCTTCCTCTTCTATTGTTTCTCCAAGCTGAATTAATTCACTTTTTTTCCCCATTGTCACTGCTATGCTCTTGCTACTGCTTCTGAGCAGACACCAGTGAAACAACAGCCCTTCTGAGTAAGAGAGGAGCCAAGAGCAGCCCAGCTGCTGGCACAGCAACCTTCCCGACAGCGCCAGCGCCTTGGCTCTCCTCTCGCTGGAGGCGGCTGTTCCGAATCGCTCCATCTCCTCCTGCAAAGGCAGTGGGGAGCAGCGCCTGGCTGGCAATGCCTGCTGCTGGAGCAATGGCAGACGTCCTCACAGAGCTGAGGAAGCTGTAATTGAGGAATTACAGGAGTCAGCGTGCTGCTCCTAATCCTCCCAGACCAAAGCAGCACCCCAGAAATGACAGCAGGTTTTCTCCTTTGCTGCCGAAGTCAGTGCATATGCTGCCGCTGGGAGACCCACGAGCACAGCAGAGGCTCTACAGCGCTGCCCTGGGTTGCTAAAATGCTGCTGTATTTCCAGTGACAGTTTAACCTACACATGAGTTACAACAGGCAGTATTTATTTTACGTAGGTAACTACGAATGGACACCAAACGCCATGAAGCTCTTTCCATCCACAAAAGCGTAAGCTTTGCACCAACACTGGCATCTGCTTCTTCTTTACTGAAACTCCTTTTTGTAATTAATCATGGTCTTCGTCATGTTGGCCAGTCGCTTTGCTCTAGCAGGCAATGGAGGACACCAGCCTGGCCGTGCCCCATGGCAGTGACACGGTCTCACACACCTGCCCAGGTACCCTCCTGTGTTTCACAGAGCACACACTGGCTTTGACCTGTTTAATTAGTTAGTAAACCTAATTGTACCACTTCAGCATAAACCCCTAGTAGGCATAGTTGACTTATGTGGGTCAAGCACAACAAAAAAAATAGTATATTCCATTATACAACTTCTGTATTAAGTTGTTTTTGTATTAAACCAGCAAACTTTCAATGTACTCAATATTCAGTAAATTTAAGAAAATGAATTGAAGCTCCTTGCCTATTTTAATATGTATTCCTGAAGACATTTTCCAATTTTTTTTATGGTTTAATTAAAGCCTCATGGCAATGGTATGCTTCTTTCTACGTACTATGCCAGTGGTTAAAAATTACGGGGCTTCAAGTACCCTGCATGTCTTTAATTGCTCTGCTGAAGATAAAAGAGCAGCGATGTTTTTATCACAACTGTTACAGCAGGCAAAATAAAAAATGCCCCTTACCCACATGGGAGGAGCGAGGAGGCATGAGCGTGGCCATGGTGCTCATCTTCCCCACCTTGTCCCTGCCCCACACCTGCATCCCACAGCCCTGCTGATGCCCAGACCGTAACTTGTGCCCTTCCATTTCACAGCCTGTTAGGGGGAATATGTCATGCTGCCGCATGTCCCGACAAGCAGAGGAACTTCCCCACGCCACCCCACCCCACTTCTTAACATTAAAAAAAAAAAAACCACGTAGACATGTCTAAATTAAGAAAGTACTGGAAGAGTACATTCAGCACGGGACAATGCAGAGGAAGGTTCCGAGTATATTAGGATAAGGGCACCACAATTATATGAAGAAGTCTGGAGAGAAAAGATTACATTGTTCTGACAACATTTTTCAAACGTTTAGACCTTTAATATCATTAATTTAAAGTATAAGATTAAATATTTTACGCAAATATTAGACAACAGCAAAGAGCTCCACATATTAGGATTTAAAACAAATTGAAAGCATGCAAGACATATTCATTTCTTAAGCAGTTTAGTTAAAAAATCGGTATTGTCTCTATTAGGATTAACTGACAGTAACTCTTTGTGTTCAAATGGATTTAACTTCACTGTGGTTTGTTTTCCAGATATCATTGTCCTCCAATAATCATGGATAAAGGGAAATGTAAAAGGACAGATCAAGTAAAAATATATCTTCACATCATAAACACAGAATTATGTTTAAATTTCATTGCTAAATGGGATTTCAGCTTCATATACCATGCCTAATCCTGCACTATAAAAGATGTATAAAACCTCCTGACAAATTCTAACAGACTTTGTGGAACTTGCATATATTGATTAAAACATCAAGCAGTTACATACAAACCAATAACGAATTACTTCTTGTTGGAAGATAAAACTTTGTGATATTTAAAATTACAGACTTGAAAGTAAGTAAAATTACCCCTAATTATGCAGAAGGGAGCAACACCTTAGCAGTAAACAAGATAAGCACCTCAAACAGCCCTAATAATTTTAATTAACATTTTCTAGTTTCCTTTCACCTCCTTTCAAGGTCATCTACTGCCTTTCCTGGTACAACATTACAGCCCACTGTTAAAAACTTACATTCCATTACTAATCACTTTGACAAGCAAAAAAAAAAATGCTTTTGAGGGTAGATTTTTATTATTTTTTTAAAAAATCACTTAATTGTGTGCAAAAGAAAACGTTGCATTGTATAAAACTGTCAGGAAGGTTTTTGCTGTGAATTGCTATCAGAAGTCAGATTCCAGCAGCTGGGATTTGGTCTGTCATTTGGGGCCCGATTCTGAACACCAGAGGCAAAATTCTTCCGGGAGATATGCAGAAACCTGTTAATATCTCAGGTATAAATGTAAAAATTTGGATTATACCCAAACTGTTGAATATTCAGATTGTAATCATGGTTCAAAAGGCTCTTAAAGTGTGAATACTGAAAATGAAAATTTGGCAAAATGTGATAATCTACAGAGTATTTGTGTTATTTTTTCTTGAGCACCAATTAATAAATGTATGTTCATGATTTATGATTTTGCCAAACTTTCTTTTCTAAAAAGTCCAAAAGTTGGTAGGAAAAGGGCTTTGTTATATCAGTGGGTTTGTTCCATGCCACAAATTTAATGTACGAGGTCAGTTGGAATATAATGTGTAGTGAAAGAATCTCATTAGGATAAAATGAATGTAAAATGTGTCAATTTGATCCAAATGAGAACTGTAGTAAAACCATGTTTGATGTTCATGTGCAATAAATCTTTAACATTTGTCTGTAAAGTATTAGAGAACCCATAGGGAAATCTCTATTTGTGATAGCTGCACATTTTCAATGATTTTTCCTATAATCCTTTGTTGACATTTAGCATATGGTAACAGCAAAGAAGATCCTAAACCGAGAATTATTAGTTATTATTCTGAGGTAAACAAGATGGACAACTTGCATATAGGTTTTGGAGAAAGACAAAAATTAACAAAGCATCTCTCTATCAGTAGCGACTGCTCGTCTTTTCAGGCGCTTCTGGGTGAAAAAGTGTGACATCAAAGGTGTCCTACCTGGCCATTAGTCAATTCAGTGTTAAAACGTCTGATGGCCCCATCCTGCCAGTTGGGTTTTATTTTGATATATTCATATTGTTAATTACTGTTGTATTTCAATTTTCTCTCTAGTATTTTTGTTCATTCATAATAGCTTTATGGTTCAGTGGACCGAAATGACTAAAATGAAAGATTTCCAAGATTTCTTCTGGGAGTAATTTACAAAAGACCACAATTTTTTAATTGCTCCTGATGTTTAGTTCTGGATATCTGGAAGAGGAGAAATCAGCCCAACTCTTTTAGTTGCCACACCAACCGTATCGGATATGTATTTTTTGATCTTTCTCGATTGCTTTGTTCCTTGCAGCCCACTGTCCCTGTCCTGAGGACTGTGCTATAGCACTACCATGGTGTTTATATTTCTGCAGCTTACACTTGCTTTCGCAAGAGAATTACAAGCTATTTACATCCTTTGAGGAGGCTCAGGGAATAATGGGTGAAATGTCAAAAACAATTAAGAAAAATGGAGACATTTCATTTAACTTGTAGAAGAAATACATGACTTTTGCTGAATGACTGAACTTGAAGTGCCACAAGATTGCTACAATATGACTTCTGGCTCCTGATTATCACAAAGTCTTATAAAAAAAACCCCAACCTTACAACACTTGCATGCCAAAGGTTGCAACACAGGCCTTGGCAGGAAACATGAAAATGCTCCAGCATGGGAAAAGTCTTTGAGCAAACTTGCATCTGTGCTGATTTACGTTTTTACGCCAAAGCAACAGCAGCGTTCTGAAGCCAAGGCATGACTTTATGGCTGTAGCAACAATACTCGCTGGGAAGCTGCGCAGCATCAGCCCAGCCGTGCCCTGACAAACCCTTTTCCCCGGCTCCCCCCCACCACACCAGCCATTTTTATAGCGTTTGTCCATCTTGTTATTGCTGTGCAGGCCCTTTATCAATAAATGTGGTGTTCTCGGCTGAGTTTTCTTTGGCTTACAGTCTGCTTTACAAAACCGCTGCATACTTGACAGTTTGCCCTAGTTAAAAATTCTTTGGTCAGAGAAAGCACGGAGAATGAAACAGTATCTGGTGTTGTAAAATCTTGACCAGATTCTGAAATATTGCCTAAGCCCCTGTCAACTCGAAGGTGATTTCTCCAGGTCATGGTTTAGAGGGGAATTGATGGTACAGTCTGTTGACTGCTTGGTCTGCACTATATCTTTTTCAGGAGTGCACATAGTCACCTTTAGCATTCAACGCTTTCCAATCCTCTCTATTTTTGACAGTACATTTACTTCCATACATAGACTAGAAGCTAAACATAGGAAAACCAATGCAGAAAAAAGCCTATCTGCCTACTGCTTTTTCATTTCTCTATTCCTATCTGAGGGATTATCAATTACCTAATAACCCTGGGAAAAAAATCCACCTGAGGCTGAAGCAGAGATAATAATACCCAGTGCTACAGCAAACCGTTCATCTCAGCTCTCACAGCATTTTTCTGATGGCGTTGGCTCCATTAACTTGCTTTTAAAGCTGAAGAAACTGAGGCACAGGCAAATGAAAGGTCCAGCAAGCCAAAGGTAAATTTGATATAAAATACAAATCCCAGTGCAATGCCCTTTCTTGTCCAAACACCCTTAGAGGGTCCAAACTCATGGCATGCCCATCAGCTTTAAAATGCAAACCCATCACTCATGATAGAAAGCCTGTTATTACATCGATAGATAGCCTCTTCTGTTATAATATTTGACTGAGCTTGCAAATTAAAAGACTGTGGTTAAACACAAACATTTTTGAATATTCTCACTATCAGACCAGAGTAATAAAGTGTTTCCACCAACAAGTGTTGAGTATCATTTTAAGCATCTGCTTAAAATCATACTGAAACAAAACACAAGCTTTGGCATTTTGCCAAATAAGGGTAAGATGTTAGGAAGAGTCAGACTAGATTGTCCAGCTGTGTAAATTATAAATCATTACATTAAAATAAGTTCCACATATTTACAACAAAAGCTTTGACTACAGTCTTGCAGGGTATTTTCCTGGATGCAAATTATAGCAGACGTGCCCGCTCCTTCCTCAGGCTGGCCCTGATAAAGCAAACAACCCTTAAAGTTTGGTGGCAACTCCTACAATCTTAATTAGAAAAAGACCTAGTTCTGGACCTTCCTTATCAACCCCAGGCTTTTTTGTACTGCATTACTCCTTTTCTTAAATTCTCAGAGCTTCCCCCAGCTCTGGGCAAGCTAGGAATGCCTGAAGGATAAACTGTGAAGACCTTGGGAGTAAGACATCACTGCAGGACTGGTTGGGGTGTGCTGCTTCCCCAGTGGTTTGGCTGGGTTGGATTGGGTTGGGTCCGATTGGTTTGGTTTGATTTGGTTTGGTTTGGCGGTTCAGTCTGGATTAAGACACTCATGGTGCCTGAACTCCTCAACCGATACTAAGAGGATTCTAGTCCTTTCTTTGGGCATTGACTCAGCAAAGCCACTGTGTTGGTGTGGCCATAGGAGCAGGGGCAACCCAGGCTGACCCACACATCCCTCCTGATACCATCTTCTGTGGGGGCCACCCAAGGGATGTTAAACATGCATCTTCTGCAGGATCTCCCCAATGGTGCAGTGATGCTGCTGTCAGGACAAGACATTCCCGGGTGCTGAGATGTGCCTTGTTCGGCTTTCCAGGCACTGGCACCAGTGGATCAGGCACGTTGCTTTTAATATTCTTAATAATTCTTTTTCCTTGGCTTCACTTTATTCCCCTCATCTTGAAACTCTTGACAACCTTTTATCAAATGCTTCTGACAAACTCAAAGAATATCTAAAATGGGCACTAATAATTTAGTACTGTAATTTTATGGGTATTTTAAAGTTCCTGAGTATTACTATTATTTTACGGAATGATTTTTCCTCCTTTTCCTTGGTCTTTCTTCCTATGTTCTTCAGTGGAATTATAGGTGAAATGTATTTCTTGGCTGCTGTTTCATCTTTTGTTCGTACAGTTAAATATTGCACTAGTTAAAGATTTCACGAGGCCCCCACATTAAAATTTTATTGTATTTTTGTATTTATTTTTGGCCCGGATCTGGGGGCCTCTCAGGTCCAGGTCTTGTGTAATTTTATTGGCTTGCGGGTGGAGGAAAGAACAAAAATGAGGTTTGTGGCCAGAGTGTTATCTTTGGCCATATGCATCTATTTGGGAGCCTGATTCTGCTCTGATTCATAAGCACGTAAATCTTGAGCAGCTCCACTGAAAATGAAAAAGCTAAAGTGATGTAAACCCGATGTAAATTAGGAGAGAATTACCTCCATGGTGGATGCAATGTAAGCATTTTGCTATTTATGATTTAGCTGGGAGCTGTTGACTAGCCTCTCTAAAGATAAGAGCCACCTATAACTCAGTTGAGGGCATCTTTTTTTTCCTTTTTGACTAATGTCTGCTAGCTAAACCAAAGATTAAAACCACTTTTTTATGAGCTCTACTGGCTATGAGTAACAGAGCTGAGACTACAAAACTCATCAGCTTGAGAACTGCAGCTGAATTTTGGTGCCTCTCCCTTGAGTGAGAAGTGCCTTATTCTACCCTACTTCCATGTTAAAAAAAATCTTGAATTCAAGTACTAAAATCCATCGATTTCAGCCATTAATTCTTTCTTTTTATCAAATATTCTTCACGTGATCACCACTTAGCGAGCAGTTGCCCATCCTCTGGAGTCTTCTCTGACTGTTCAACAGCTCACCAGCATGAGTCATGGCCATCGCATCCTATGGTCCTTCCTGCCTGGTTCGCTTCCATCATCACAGCCTCTTTCCTCCCCAAAACCTGTCTCCTGCTCACTTCTTTGCACATTTCTTCATGTCAGGTCTTTGGCTTGGAAATGACTTCTCCTGTCAGCCAAACGTTCTTATTCTACGCTTTAAAATCCTTATGAAATTTGGCTTGTCTTCCAAAGCTAAGCCTCAGCTCCCTTGTTACTCTTCTAAATATAAAACATTTTTATTGCATTAAGCCATGTTGAAAAGAAAAAAGGAAAAAAGGAAAAGAGAAGAATGAAAATCCCTGCACCCAGTGTGGAGGAAGCGGCCAGCATTACATAGCAGTGTATCACATGTCTTTTTGTTTTGTCTTGGTATCATCCAGCTTGCACGCCCTTTGCACTTGCTATCCTCATTCCTCCTTGAGTATCTCCCACACCAAAAACCCCCATTACAATCACAGCTAAAGGAGTGGTTTCTAGGCTGAATCAGAGAGTTTTGGAAATGGAAAAACCCATCCCACTATTGATCACACTGCATCACTTCCTAAAGAGAAAACTGGTTTTTAGGGAACTCACACCTTTCAATTACATTAAACTTTGTTTTTCTATATAACTTATGTAGCCTTCAAAATCAGTTATTTATATTTTTATGTGTGCAATTCATTTATTATTTCAAATGTAATTTCAATCATTTCAACAAAGAAGTTTCTTAATATTCCCAATAATGGCTCCTATTACATTAATTATTAAAATTCACATTAGGAATTCCCTTGACTACATGTGCATTATTTGCATTATAGATTGTGTGCATGTCTCAGCCTATATATGTGTGTGTGTGTGTGTGTATATACACACATTTGTACACGTACATGTATTTTTAGGAAAATGCAGGCAGTTTTAAATGATCCTATCTGATCTGAAAACACATAGCAAAGGTTCTAACACTCCAAAATTAAAAGATCCTAATTTTCAATTTTATTTAAATAAATCCTTATTGTATAGCAGATATAATTCCTCATAAAGTGTTTCCAACATTCAAAGAATGCTTTTAGGACATACAGCATTAACATAATTTTTTCGACTGGGGTTCTCACAGGACATCTGATGAAGTCTCTACCCTTAATTTTAATTGCGTAGGCTGCATTCTTAATTAAAAACTGTACAAATGGATTTTATGCCATGCCAAAAGAAATCTGAGTTCATTAGTTATAAAACCTTTTAAAAATTGATGTAAATATGTGAATTCTTTAAAAGTTTGAACTCAGCGTCCTCATTTATGTTGAGTAGCCTTTTATCTAGAGAATAATGAAGCCAATACAAATTAAGATAGTCTAAGTTTTGCTTTTTCCTTTTCCTTCTCTCGCTTTTTTTTTTTTTTTTTTTTTTTTTTGGTGAATGCGGGTGGTGGGAGTCAAAGAGCGGGGGGTTATGTCTTTATATCATGATGCTTTTCCTTGAAGAATCAAATTCATTTAATTCTAAACTGTGAAGAAAATTATAGTGGGAAATGCACTGACCCTTTTGTACTGGGCTATATAAATATAAGTTCATATATATTTTATTAATTCTTCATATTAAAACACAATCACATCATCTCAAGCCAATAAACTTAATGGAAATCTGTCAAACTGTAACTTTGGAGGAAAACTCTGGAAATATGTGTGCCTTATTGATTTTTATTTTAAAATCAGTGAGTTGTTAATTAAAATGCTTTTCCATAACTTGACAAGACTTCAAATAATGAATGGGAAACTCTGAGAGGTTTGTTTAACCTGACAAATTGCTAACCTTTCATTTCGCTGGCCCTTCATCTGGCTGCATGGGGCCTTTTCTCTTCCGTGGCTGGCAGCCGGGAGGAATCGCTTTGCCTTTGCCAGTCAGTGGCACCAACCTGCTACTGTCTGTGGTTACGCAAAATACCACTCATGGTGTTAAAAAGCATGGGAATGAAGGGCTGGGACTGAACTTTTCCTGTGCTGTGAATTAATCTGCAAGATTTCACCCCTTGCCCCAGGCTACGTGCCTGCCATTGGGCAGAGGCATCGGGGCTGTGCCCCACGAGCAGCCATGTCCAGGGGCTATCGTGCCTGGGTTTCTGGCAAAGGAAAAGTAACAAAAGTGGAATTGAAACAATGGTATTGCCACGGGCCGTTCAAACGCAGATTATATACTGGTATTCTAGCAAAAATGCAAATTAAACAATAAATAAAACAACCTGTACAAGGAACCCCTCTGTTTCTTTCCATCCTCTTCAGCGGTTGGTGCTTCCGAGCATCTTCCCGCTGCTGAATCCCGGCCGAGTGTGGCAGCAGGGGTGTTGAAATACCACATGAAAAGCTGTGTAAGTGCTTGTGACATTTACAAGACGAGCCGAGGCAGGAAGCACCAAAAGTCTCACCGGAGAGACATTCTCATGAGTTTGCAACCCAATTTGGCACAGTGAAGAAGTTAGATAGACTTTTGACAAGCACCTGATTTCCTTTTTTTGTTTTTCAAGGCACGTAGTTCAGGCAACAAAACCACCCTACCTTTTGAGATTTGCCCATGACTACATCCTACAGATCATTAAAACAATATTCCAATGTAACTGAATATTTTGTGTTAGAAACATACCAGATTGCAAAGGACATTGGCTATCCATCAGTTTTTACCTCCACTTTACCCCCCAAATTCAGCTACCTAGCAATCAATTCAGTGCAGGAGTAAGCTTTAGGGAACTGGGTGATTCATCAGCAAATTCAGGCAAACAGACTTCTCCACATACACAAACTTCTTTTTTTAGACTGTTTTACTATTTGAAATTTCTGAACACATTCATAAAGCTTACCATGAGAAAGAGCCAGAAGGAATCACTGAATTTAATGCTTTAAGGAAGCAGGCAATTGTAAATTTGCTTTAACAAGGTCCAACAGTGCTGCTGGTGTTGGAGTGGAATGTGGCATTAAGAACACCACCATGACCCACTTTGAAACTTGTGTTTTGTTTTGTTTTAATTTTTCCTAGTAGGAAGGATAGTTTGAGGCCAGTCAAATTCAGAGTTGTTACATCAGCAGAAAAAGGCCAAGCAAACAACCGTGGACCTGCAGCAAGCACGAAGCCCTGCAAGCAGCATACTTTAACATCCCACTTCCCAGAAAACTAAACTGGATTGCTCAGAAAGTAGAGATGATGGAGACATATAGACTGTACCGCATAACAGTGACTTTGGACGATTGAAACTAAAATTAATGGCACCCTGCCACCCACCAGCTCCTCTCCCACAGCACCAGAAATGTCACATGCCATCTGGTAAACAGCTTACCATGTCCAGCCTTGGCAAATGCTGGAGAAGGAATACAAGATTTCCACAGCCACATCTTTTGACTTTCGCTTTATTTTATATTTCCGTGATTATACAAAATATTGGACGCTTGGCAAAATCTTTAAATCCTAAATTATTCTTTGGTATTTGCTTAAGTTTTTTCAGTCAAACCAGAGAAATGTGAGACACAAACCATGTCCCTTTTGAAGTGCAGTAAGGTGCTTCACGGAGAGCATACTTCAGCCTGCGTTTATCTCATCTAGCTTTAAGACCTCAAATTTAAATTAAATTAAGTACCATAAAAGCAGAAACGTTGTATGGTCCCAGAAGAAGAAAATCCACTTTCCTAACACTCAAAATATTGCTTTCAAAGAACAGCAAATGGGTTCATCAGCAAAATGGCAGATGGATTCATAAACTCCTGAACCATGCACCTATTTCACAGCAGCCAGCCCCGTTTCTCCTGCAATAACTGCTTTGTGAATGAAACCACAATATGTTTGCTAAGCAGATCTTTAGCCTCTTGTTTATAGTAGCATACCATTTTTAATGCCAGCTCTATGGTCTAACCAGAAGTAAAGGAAAACATTTGTTCTACAGAAAAATTCACAGAAATGGACACAAACAGGCCTGTATAATTGATAGTTTTATGAGATTGAACTCTGTAAATTTTTTTTTAATCTTATCCCTCTAGATCCAGTTTATGTGCACATTTGAACAATGACTTCATATCCTTTCCAAACAGAGATTCTGGGATTCAGTCTCGTCATTTGGCCAACACAAATCCCCAAGTGCCAAGAATTTCTAGCTTTGTTTTACTTTTTCTTTGTCTTTTACTTGTTCTTTCACAGGATTCCTAGTCAAACCAGTCAGTCAGTGGAATGATTCCAGTTTGCACCAGAAGAAGGTGTGTAAATCCATAAAACATTTTGAAAAATTAAGCATTTTTGTTACCTCTGTCTCTCATGGTGCAGCTTCCAACTCTAAATCTTAAATCTTTATCTACTGTAAAGGAGTAAGTTTTCAGAAAAGTTCAATGATGGAACCGTTTGCTTTGTTGGACCATCTTCTCCAGCAAACTAGGAGGAAGGCTGCTTGAATTTTCAGACACCTTTCCATTTCTTAAGTCTAAAATAGTGCCCTGCTCTTTCTGAACCCAACGACTTCCAGAGCCGTGCAGGGAGTATATGATATTTATCGCACTTGCTAGTCAAACATTTTTTCACAAGATGATTCTTTACATTTATGTAATAAACTGGAGCCACAAAAACATCTCTGGTTTGTTTTTTTTTTTCTTTTTTCTGGAGGCTACTTTTCCAGCTGAACCAGATCCCTGAATATGTATGCTGACTCTGAATAGATTATATTGTATTATGTGAGATACAGTCCACTAAAACTAAAACGTCCTTTAACTTCAGGTTTTATTTCCCTGGCTACGTGGACATACGATTGCAATGCCTCATTATGAAGCTTATGGATGAAGTTATAAAGTATTTTGGCCACTAGCTGGAGAATGTGCCCTTGCAGTAGTCCCCTTCCTTCCAGCATGGTGTTGGGTCAGGAAGTTGAGTTGCTTGAGATGTCACCGAGCATTTTGCAGCCAGATAAGAGGCCAGTTCTCTGCTAAGGATTAAGGATCCTTTGCAAACTCGCTTGAGAATTGGTATTTTGATGCCAATTTTGTGATTAAGCCCTGCATGTTCCTCTGCCTCAGTACCGCTGAGGGGAAAGGTGATGGGGAAGCACAGGGTCTGAGGGTCATATGGCCGTATTAGCGTGGTGTTAAATCTGAAATAATTAGGATGGGTGATGTGAATGACAGAACACATCTGGGAGGTAAAAATGGCTTGGAAAGTTTTCAGTTTGGCTCATTTGAACATGCTGGTCATTTATCCTGATGTCTTTAACTAAGCTCAAAAGCTTCATTTTTCCTTACCAAAACCATTCCAGGCCCAAGAGGGACCAACAGCCTCTCCATTTTTCTTCTTAAACCACTCTGTAGTGTTTTGATATGCTGCTACACATCTATGATTCTCAGATATATTTCACACACACACACCCCATATATATAGCCGAAAGAAAGACAGAGGAGCCAAATCAGTCAGTATGATACCAGCTGTCGAGCAGGCTGGACCAAGGCTTTTGCTGAGCTGGATTCATGTTGCCTGAACAGGGACCGGAGAAAACAGGGATGACTGTCAGGACGGGAGGGACCATGTGCTGATGTGGTTGCCAGCAGAGCTGATGCGGTTGCTGGTGGCTGTGGGGCTGCATGTTGGACACCGGTCACAGCTGAGCAGCCCGTTTCATGCTGACCGCTGCAGATCCATTAGGTGGTAACAGCTTCTGGTGAACATGACTAATCCCAGCAATATCTGAACCAATAACCTCGAGGTGAACAACTTAGCAGCCTCTTAACATTTTCTCAGACTGCCTGGTTTGATATTTTAGTTCCCAGACCACCCCAACCCCTGCCCCCCCGCCGCCCCTGCCTCTCCCGGCTATAAATAGATCTCTGTTTTTAAGATTTTGCTTATTTTGCATAACATATCTTGTCTGTAATACAATTTCTATTTTCTCACAAGGAGCCTTTGTCCTATTAAACTAATATGTATTTTTCCTTAGGTAATTAACATACATGTCAATTTTGACAAGAGATACGCAGTGCAGTTACCGGACATGTCTTAATATAATTAACAGTATTGGGTTCCAGAAATCATAAATATAGAATTTCAGTACTTAAATGTCTGTAAACTGCACAGCTTTCTAGAAAGTATGTTACTTCTTTTCTTACGCTATTCCTTTAACCAAAAATGACAATAAAAGAAAAATATTTTTTTAAAATAGGTTGAAATCCCACTTTTTGCCATGAGCATCTACAGATATTAATTGACCAACGAAGCCACTAGTTCTTACCCTAAAAGGAAAGCTACAACTGTTTAAGAAAACCCTAATTATCAGTGGAGCAAGGAGCTATCTCAGAATAAGCAAAATTTCCGTTCTCTTATTTAGCCTCTTTATTTCATGGCTCAAATTGGCATAAGAGCCAGGCGGCTCAAGAGAGTTAGGAGACCGTGGCCACGAGAGGATTTTAATTTATTGACAGCTCTTGCCCTACTGTACAGTCACTGCTGCTATTTGAGTGTAATGGATGAAACAGATGTTTGACACTGCAGCACCTCTTCATAACTTCACTCTTCAAAAACAGTTTTACAAGTGCTCGCTTGCGTTGGTTCCCATTCAGCACAGGAAACTGAGGTCATGGTGAAACATGAGGCCCGGGCAGGAGCTTGAACTCATGTGCACTGCAGCTGGGCCCGCGTCTTCTGAGCACGTTAGCAATTCATGGAGCAGCCATAATTTTAAACTTACGGACAAAGAAATGAAAGTGTTGACACCCTTATTGTAACATCTGCACAGGGAAAAATACGAGCCCATTGCCAAATGTATGAAGGACAGAGATTTCTTTACGGCTAATTTTGCTCATTATCAGATGTGATTATTTTTACTGTGAAAAATTTCTTCAGGTTTCAGTATCAACACTGAAAAGTTACTTTCTGGACTATAGTTTCCTTAGTATTGCTTACAAGCAATAATTTAAAAAGCAAGTGACTTTTGTGATATTGTGAGCTTTTTTTTCTTTTTTTTTCCTAGATGATTATTTTAACACATGCTCATCTCTGAATATGTAAAAAAATCTTCCCAGGCATACAACATAGGTAATTTCTAGCTTGTTTTAATAAAGATAACATAAGGTTTGTGCAGTTAGGTATACTGATTACCTTCTGTTACCTTCCCTGGGAAAATAATTAAGGCATTTGGGTACTGATATTTGGCACCCAATTTTGCAAATGATAGCAGGGCACAAGCCTGAGAAAGCTGATATACAAGCGGTTCGAAATTCTGTATCAGAAATTTTTCTCCTGCTGTAACCAGCTCCTTTCCAGTGCAAGCACCCCAACAGCCTCGGGGATTTCTCCAGCACTTTCATGAAAACTAATACCTGCCTGCAGCAAGCTGCTGCTCATCTCCCAGCATCAACGCATGTGCTATGAACCTTCTGCATCTTTGCTCTCTGTCTTCCGTGTACTTTCATACATAATTTTATTTCCAACCTTATTCTTAATTGAAGTCAGCCCTTGAGTGGCTTAGTGGCACATTCTGAGAGGAAACGCGGTTGTATAGTATTAGTTACACAGCAGCACACAAGTATTGTTTAGGATAATAAAATAGTGTCAGTAGTGTTAAAAATGAAGGTTTGTACAGTTAGGTGATACAAGAAACTCCAAAACACAGTTTGGTTAGAGATATTCCCACGAGGATGGACTGAGCAACCACCTCCCACCCACTCCTCAAGTCCTTCTAATGCAAAGGAGTTGGTGGATTTGTCCAGGTAAAACAATACATTTGTCATGCTGCTCTTCAGAAGCACCTGTAGGAAGCCCCACAGAAAAAAAAAATATATTAATTTCCCTGCCCCAGCTGCTTATGTGGGCTGTATGAAAGAAAGGCCACTATTTCCTTCAGGCTGCTGTGAAAGCTTCTGTCAGTTATAACAGAAAGTGGCCTGTCACATGGAAATCCCTGCAACTCCTAGAAATGTGTATTTTTATCTCTACCTGTCTATTTTCACCTTGATAACATGCAGTGTTAGGAGCAAAATATCTTGCATCGCAAGATCACCTGAATATTTGCAGGAAAATGCCTGCCGTCCTGCAGGAGGGGCGGCTGCTCTGTGCAGCCGGAGCCTGGGGCGGGCGCTTGGTGCTGTGTTTATTCCTTTATTCCCTCTGCACTCGGAGCCGTCAGCACAGGAGGCAGGAGCTGAGAAAGCAGCCACGCCAGCCCTGGCTCTGCATGGTAGCACCTACAGCTGTTTGACACCAGCCAGGAAGGAGGGACAGCCACCCATCCACAGCAGCCCTGCCGCACTGGGGGCTGACCATGGCCCAAAGGTTGTGCTGAAGGCTGTTTACATTAATCTTTACAAGAAATGGAAGAAAAAGCCACAGAAAGCTACTTCTGCCAGCTGGACCTGATCTAGGTGGAGATGTACCCCCTCATTGCAGGGTGGTTGGAGCAGATGACCTTTAAAGGTCCCTTCCAACCCAAACCAACCTACGGTTCTAAGATCAGCTAGCACATCCTCTGCTGTACAGTCACTCCTGTTTGGTGCAGGACCCGCAATAGTCCTGCTTTGCAAACAGCCTGACACACACAGAAAAATTGTTGCGGTGTTATTCAGTGCTGGTACAAGCTCTCTTCCTACCATGCTCCAGCGCACAGTCATGCTAGCAACATAACTTTTTTTGCCTTAAAGCCCATCTGCGTGTCCGGAGCAATCCTTACTTTCAACCAGTCTATACAAGAGGGGAAAAAGTCACACGTGTGGTTTATAGCTTTGTTTTCTCAACCTTTAGTAGTTGTTTGGTTGTTCTGTGTCTAACCATAGTTCCCAGCTCTAGGATAAGTTGTGTGATGAAGGACAACCAGAGGATTTTTCCTTTTGCTCTCTCTTGTCTCTTTGCATGGATAAACCGTCCTGTCACTGGCGTGGGGACAACACCAAATGAAATTGATGGAAAGTTTCCTTTGTGTTTGGGGTTTTTCAATAGGGGTCATGCCAATTTACAGAAGCAGTGGCAGTTAGCTAGCTTAAAACATCCATGGAGAGCTTAATGGCATTCAAGTGGCAGTTAGCTAGCTTAAAACATCCATGGAGAACTTAATGGCATCCAAAGGACAAAGCCTGCAAACTCCCACATTTCAGATTAAGTGGCCTTGCTTCTCTGGAGATGGAAAATGTGTGATCGGAAAAGTTTCACAATTAAAGACAAGCCTACATAGTTTGGTTTGTTGATAGTTTTGCAAAAGCAAGCAAAATAACTCCTTACCAAGGTTTGCTAGAAGCCCATAGCTTTTTTTTTTCCTATGGGAAAATAAGGCTGTTCCATAAAACTGTGGGGAAAATTTGAGCTGACAGCCCGAGATTAAATTCACTTTTCTAATTCTGAGATGGCGACAAGTTTAGCTATTCTGGCTTGGCTCAGATGACTTGGGTTGCGGGCTGTGTCTGCAGAAGACGTGAGCGTGCCTGGTGTGATGCCCAGGTCTGGCTTTTAGGGGTGACCACAGGGTCCCTCTTTCCCAGGCACAGGCAAAGCAAACATCATTGTAAGCAGCAATCGTCAAAAAAAGGCAAAACCATGGAGTGCCTGATAAGCCCATTTGGAACCGGTCAGCTAAGCCTGTACCCAGGAAAATGACCACAGGAGGCAGAAGATGTCCTTTCCCCAATTTTTTAAAGAACATTTTGAAATACGCACTCTTTGACAACAATTTTAAAAAGGAAATTAAGGTGACACCTTTTTAACTTCAAATTTTCTACTGGAGAAGGGAAGGTCCCATGAAAACTGTTGCTATAGAGGCTGTAGATGCTAGCACTGGAGTGTGAAGCAGCTCCTGGACATACTGACTGTCAACGTCCTTACCCCTCTCCCTCTCTGCTCACCAGCAGTGACCTGAACTAGGCGGTAGTTACATGCTTTTTAACCATTTTTGTTCGAATACTACAAATTCTTAAGATTTAGTCATGCCTTCGGACCCTGGACTCTCAGTGCTTATGGTCACTTGTGATATTACGTCTTGGGTTAAGTCTTAGCGCAGATGTGGAATGAGACTTCTGTATACTCTGGAAAAGTTATTAAGTTTACAATTAGTAAACTGAACAATGTCAGGCTCTGTGTAAAGACTACCAGTGTGAAATCTAGTTCTGCAATTAAACTGCTACCTTTTCTTTAGCATTGCAAGCCACACTTTCAAGTTTATTTGAACATATAAAATATGCTAAATGTT
This sequence comes from Falco peregrinus, assembly GCF_023634155.1. NCBI lineage: Eukaryota > Metazoa > Chordata > Aves > Falconiformes > Falconidae > Falco > Falco peregrinus. Next base: position 2,470,275 of record NC_073721.1, on the reverse strand, counting down.
TAGCAGCACCACTGTGCAAAGAAGAGTTGGATGAAGTATATATTTTTAAATACAGCAAGTAATAAAATGTTGAGTAAATTCCCAAGAATATCATTTTGGGGCAAGTACAATAGAACATTTAATGGAATATATTCCCAGGTCTGCTGTTTTTATTCCTCCTTTTCTCCTGCTTTAATCTCCTCGCCCAGCCAGTGGTTGCTGTTATGGGAACTGGGAGGAAGAAGGTTCATCCGTAAACACTTCCAATATCATAGAAATGAGAGAAGGGGTGTGCGGTGCTTGCAGCCTGCTGGTACATCTCATCTCAACTGTTGCAGCTGCCCTGCACATCCAGCAGCACCCACAGGAGCCAGCATCCAGTTGTGGGAGTCAGCTCAGAGTCACTCAGCATGGGGCTGGATGGTTGTTTGTAGGAGGACCAGGGAAGACAAAGAAAGTTATAAAACAAATTGTAAAAATAATGCAAAGATGACTCCTTCTCAAATTCATTTTCTCCAGATTTATTTCCTTTTCATTGAATTTGGTTGAGAAATGTCCCCGTGGACTTAATCAGAAAATCAGTCTTTCCATTTTAAGTTCTAAATGGAGTTCTAAGTAGCTAACCCTGATACACAAAAACTGTGTGAGAAATCCAAACTCGCATCAAGACAGTGCAGATGTTCAGAGCCACTACTGCAGGTTGAAGAGGAAAGCTGTGAGCAGTATTGCTTCTTTCCACAGACCAGAGTTTTGGGTTTGAGTCAGGTGATGTTGCCTGAAGCTCTTTCTCATATAAACCTTTCTGCAGCTGCATTTCTTTATGGATAAAACATCCAAACTTAGGATCATGCCCTTCATTGTGTAGCTTCGTATTTCAGGAGGGCAATTTTCCCTTGCTGCAGATCAGATTTTGCCCCTTTGCAACACAATGATGACCCAGGTAGCGCAGCGCTCTCATATACCTGTTGGTTAGTGGGTTTTATACTGCTGGTTTCCAGATAACTATTTGTAAGTTATTTCACCATTAAAAACTGTCTGCTGTACAGTACTTCTAAAATTTTGCTCCCAAACTGCTCTCGGTTCCTGCTACTTTTCAGGACTATCTATTCTGGAAATGGGAGTTTATATTCCATGGACTCCCAGTAGGATAAACATACACTTACCAATCCCAGGAGACATATTAAGAGCGGGGGGATGGGGGGGTGGGGGGGTGGGGTGGGAACAAAACAAGCAGACTCTGACATTAAAGTTCCTATATATTATTTCTGCCTGTGCTTTGTAGAATGTTAGTTTTCAGTTTTCATGAAGTTTTAGCAATTGTTACTCAGAGACACCTGTTACCTTTTTCTGAAGCATCAACCAAACACCATTATAAAAATTGCTCAACTAATCCAATTTAGTTATCTTTACTTACACACACACACACATATATATATTTAAAAATAATAATCAGTGGATACTATTGAGCAGTATATCTTCTACACTGTATTTGACTTATCAGTTAATATAGTTCAGTACTAGTAATATAAGAGATATTCAAGGTGCAACTATTTGGCACTGAGCAAGAAGTCTTTGGAGTACTAAACCCAGTTTTCAGTGCAGATTGCTGGATTTACCCACCCGTTAGTATTTTTGGTGGATTTTACCTGCATGTACATGTTCATCTACTATTAATTTCCATAGGCTGCAAGACTGCCTTTCTAAAGAGAGAAATCCAAGCGTCTTTAATGAGGGGCCAATTCCCAAGCCCCACAGCATCTCCAAATGATATTTGGCAGAGATCTGTCTTTTGGGGATTTGTATTGGTGGAGTTTTTTTCCTCATGCAGCACAGCACTGGCAATATGCAAGGGCTGCAATTCTCTTTAATACACTTTCCTTGTAGGAATGCAGAAAATTTTGGCCTACCTACCATGTACTCCTGCCTGTAAGCAAAAAGCCCTGAGGTAATGCTGCCTTTCCCTTGCCCCCAGCCACCTTCTACATGACTGCAGATATCAAAGAAAGTCAACAAATCATCATTAAAACACAGAGAGAGAGAAAAAACAAAAATATGTTCCCTCTGCTGGCCTGGCTTGCAGATTAAAGGTAATCTGGTAACGAAGACCTACCAGATGATAATTAATAAGTGTAGTTTTCCGTATCTGATTTACCTGTCACGTAAGGAGAAATTTCCCAGGGCAGGAAGGTCTGTTCTACATGCGTTTAAGTGTTGCCCTTTATAAGAGCAATCAATTCAGCTTGATGGAACCTGAAGTCTTTTGTGTGAGCAGTGCAGATGTTAAGGATGGGCTTTCACCTCTTCTTCTCCACAGGAGCTTTACAATTATCTTGATAAAACCAAGCCAGGGGGCTTAAACCCCCACTAACATCACACCAAGGAAGGAGATGGAGCTAGACCACAAAGAACACTGCAGATCTGTGTTCTTCACCATTCCTTAATAGCTTGTTTCTTTTTTAAGGGGAAAAAAAAAAAAAAAAAAAAAAAAAAAAAAAAAAAAAAAAAAAAAAGGAAGTCACATCTTGAAGGCAATGGAACTGAAGAACTCAAAAATTGTTAAATGCCAGTAATGTCAGGCATTCTCTTGAGGAAGCAGGGAAAGCCCCAGGCTGGGGGCAGGTCCACCTGCTCTGAGCCCACACCCACACCAGCCAGAGATTTCCTCCAGGAGCATCACATCAGGTTCTTCAAAGACTTCTCCAGCCACTGTCCTACCTGTGAACACTGACAGGGCAACAGCACTGGTAGGACACAATACATAAACGAATAAATAGACAAATAAAACCAGGGAATATATGCAGATTTATAGACAATACCGTGATTTATTATGTGCCTGAAAAAAGCCAAAGGGCAGCTGAAAATATCAACAAGTTTATTTGTTTTACAGTCAAGTTGACTGTGTGTTTAAGTCTTCCCTTAGCTAAAGACAGTTCCTAACTCTGACTGTGAACAAAAATACCTCACCAAACAAAATCCACCAAATAAAGGACAAATGTGCCCCTTCTTTAAGACTAGGAAGCAACTCAGAGTAATAAACTTCTGTGCATGAAGTAAACCCTTTGGGTTAAGTTGGTGTTCTTCATTTTGCATACAGAAATACATATTTTTCCCTATGTATTCAAAAGGATCCGCACAAATTGAAGATAATTTGGGAAGACTCTCTTTTTAGTAACTAAACATACTGAATTTAAATTCTAAATCTTTTGAGACCATTTCCTGAGTTCTCTATGAAAAAGCTTTCTATAAATACATAGAAATAAAATCATTAAAATGTTAATATAACCTACACAACCTAACAGAAGACTTGCTGGAGACTGGGTCAAAACCAAACCATATAAAAGACCCTTTTTTAAAACAAGCTCCCAGAGATTTTAATAATTTTCCTTTTAAAATGTCAGTACAATCTTTTGGTTTGGTTCAGTTAAATCTAGAGCAATTCTACATAATGAAAGGAAAGAATGAATATAAACATGTTTCAGTGTGACTTCAGGATTCCAGATTTCTGTCTCTTTAGGGAGACTATTTTTCCTTACGGTACAGGTCTGCACTGTTAAAAACCTTGCTATGTAATAGTGAGAAGTTAAGGAGAGAAGGGGAACAAGCATGCTCACCCTGGAAAATCCACTTAATTAAAGAGGTGCAAAATAATGTGTCCATCTACTTAATGCCACTAGCTGTGTAGCCAAATAGATTACCCAGGCAAAAGAACAGAGGAAAAGAAACATAAAGGAGTCACTGCCATATGTGGAGAGCTGGGAGTGTCCCTTCCCACCACTGAGTTTTTATGAGAACTGGTACTTTTCAGGAATATCTACTGCCTGAAGTGCTGGGAGTGCCTGTGTTCAGAAAACATTGCCGCACCGTAGCAGTGTGTGCTTTTAACACACATCCGTGTAACTGATGATAAATATAGTTATTAATTTATGATAAATACATATAGGCAGTTTCTAATAACTGGTGTCTCCCACGTCACACAATCCAGTTTGTCAGCTATGTGTGAACAGTTAATTAATCCCCTGTGACTGAGACTCCCTTCCCCTCCAGAGTTTCCTGGCCGTGGAAGGGACCGTAAGACCTGCTCTCCACCCTGCACCAGGGCTGGGACAGCATCTGCAGGCTGGTGGCCACAAAGAGGTGGCTGTTAGCCCTAGGAGTGACACAATACTAGCCCTAAGAGTGACTCAGTACCCGCAGGTGGATGATGGCTTTGATAGGGGCGAGAAGCGGGTGCAGCTGAACCCAGCCTCCCACGAAGCTTCAGCTGGAAGGGCCGAGCCAATGGCTCAAATGCAAACATTCATATTTACTTTTCATGGCTTTATTCCACAGTAGGTTACATCGCTATGTGGCATGTTTTATTTGTATCTGAAAAAAATCAGGTTCTCTCCTTACACAGTATTTTTTTTGGATATGACCCATTCTCCAATTTTATGATAAAATGAGAACATAATTCACATATTAGCATTTCAAAACCTGTACAGCTGCAGAATGAGTAAACAGAGGAGTGAGTAATCATTACTGATCTGCACTGGAGAAAGGGGGGTGGGAAGAGGACATGATTTTGTGGTGTGCTAAACCAAAGAAATATGTTTTGCACTTCTTAAAACATCTCAAATTCTTTTTTTATCTACATTTTAGAGGTGGCACGGAAAAATCTATTTTTTAGCTGAACCAATCCAAAATAAATTAATATCCTTTTTCACATAAGTTTGGGGAAACTTAAAATTGTAGCATAACCTATCGATTACATTATTTGAATTAAGTTATAGAAATACTACAGCTGTTTGCTGTCAAAATTTAAACCTACTATTTTCAGCTGCGCACTTAATACACATTTCACCTGGTGACTCAATAACATTTTAATATAAAAGTACATGATCACGGAACATATGTTCAGTGTTCATACGAGGCTTAATAGCGACAGAAGGGGTAACAATTAACAGTTCTGTTTTTCTGGGTATACAGGGTCCAAGTTTAAAGTTTTTCCTGGGCTGCTTCCAAAAAATCTTTGTTCCTAGTGCCTTGACCTTTGAGGAGTTTGGAATCAATGAGCTACGTTGCCTTCCATAAGGGTGTCAAGTGCAGAATAAAAAACTGTGTCACATCATTTTTCACCATGGCCAGATGAGGTCTGAGTGAAGGAACAAGGAACAGGAAAGCAAGAACATCTGAAAAATTGACTCTGCAAGCTGGAATGTGATTCTGCAATAAGGGGCAACTCTCCTTTTCTTTTCTTTTTTTTTTCTCTCTTTTTTTTTTTTTTTTTTTTTTTTTTTTTTTGCCAGAGTAGGCAGGTTGTAGACAGATCTGGGTCTCAGCCTCCCACCCCTGGGGCCCCCATGTCAAGGAACAGTGATAGAGCGCCGTTCATTTATGCAACATCTGTAACGCATATAGCAATGTATTAATAGCTCAATATGCCAATCTGCCACCGTGCATTTTGACCTAGCAAGGACCAGAAGCATGGAAGGTCTGTAAGGCAGATGTGGGAATGGCAGTGACGGTGGAAATTAAAGGCAAACACTAAGAGTTTTGCACAGCATTGCGGAGCGGTAGTTCTTTTGGAAGAGGCTAATGCTTCCAGCTCAGTTAGGAGGTTAATAGAGCTAATCTTCTGTATCACTATTATTTATAACATGTTGTTGGACTTAATGTTTATGAAGCTCAAGCTGTATAGTGCACATCCAATTATGTTTTCTTACAGCCATGGAGGGTTTTATGAAAAGGAATATTGAGTGAATGCTTTATTGCTGAAAAATATTGTATTGGTTAGAAGGGAAGTTAATCCAATAGGAGGTAAAAACAGTAACAAAGGCTACAGCAAATACGAGATGCTTTAAATTCATTGCATGACATTCTCACCCTAATTATTAGCCCACACTGGGAATAAAAACAGCACCCTCATCTTCAAGTTATTATTTTTTTTTTCCTTTCCTCATTTTTATTGCACATTTACATAAGACTTGTATGCCTTGTACTTCTTCCAGGCAGGCTTATAAGGTTTCTTTTAACCCTTTACTTCTCTTTACACAGCCGTGCGGGAAGTCCAGTTTGCACTCACAGAGGCAGAGGAAGGCAGGTGGCAATGGCGCAGGCGGCTGGGGCGGAGGTGGCCAAGCCACAATGGGCGCAGAGGTGGATGCAGATTGAACGAGAGCCCAGCGGTTCAGATGGTTATCCAGCCTCAGCCCCCAGAGCCTCTTGGGTCTGGAAAGCTGGAACGGAAAATCTTCGAGGAACAGCTTGTTTGGGGTTAGATTTCCAGTATTTCCTGCTTCTAATTGGACCAGAAACATTGCAAGAGCAAATCTTTCTCATGGTGTGGAGGACCAGCCCCACACCTGGTAGCAGAAACGTCCAGTGGATGCTTGAGTAAGGGGGAAAAAAAATCCAAAACAAACCAACCCTCTTTAAAAAATGCCCTGACTCTCATGAAAGACCATTGGTTTTGCACTTAGGGAGAGGAGAAAGAATGAAGTGGGGTTTTGTGGTTTTTACTTTATGCTTAATATAAGGAGAGTTAAAGAAGGTATGACTGAAGGAAAAAGAAGGAAGGAAGGAAGATTAGTCAGTTAATAAAGGAGATTTATGTTAGTGACGGTAGGTAGGCAAATTGCACTGTTAAATGGGGTATGGACTTCTTTTATGTGGACAAGAGAATTTATCAATTTTATTTAACTGAAACTGCACCATAATCGTGTCCTCGGGGCCTTGGCTGGAGGAGACACCCACCTCATGGAGAAACCGCTTTGGGGGCACCTGTCCTGCCTGGCAGTCCCTGGACCAGGTTAGGAGTGGCGCAGTCTTCTGCATGCTTTTCCATCAAATGTTTTTGCTGTAGAAGGGGAATTAACGGATGGTGTTTCATGCTGCAGTTGGATCAAGGCTTGGGTTTTTTTTAATCTGTATCACAAGTCAAAGGTGCACATATACTGCCGCGGCAATTTCACTTCTTTAGTGAGCAGCTTAGGAGGACTTTTGAGAGCTGAGCAAGACTAGCTGAGATAGGTACTCAGAAGCCTGAGATCTTGGTTGGTGATGAAAGCAGTCTTTTCTGTCACTGTGGTCAAACAGACTGGACACAAAGATGCAACTGCACAAAGCATGGGCAGACACTTGGTGTCTGACTTGTGACCAACTGGCTTGCATGAGTGTTTCTTCCCAGCATGCGTGGGAAGGCATATGTGTAGCCAGTGGCTGATAAATTTCTTTGGAAGCATTCATGATTAGAGCTTGTATCGCGCATGTTCCTGGTTATATGCGAATTTCAAAAAACACATGGGTTCTTCTGAAGTTCTGTATGCTATTATTAAATTCAGTGTTTCCAGCAGGAATTTAGCTCCTTGTGTTACAGATGGTGAGACCTGATGAATGTGCTATCTGCCTGAATTTGAGAGGGCTCCTGCTCCAGAGCGGGACTTGCCAGAGCATGCTCCATCTAGGACAGGAGCTACAAGAGAAGCCTTTTCCTCCACTGGCCACATCACTGTTGCTTCATATCTTTCTAAGATCTGACACAGGTGTAGCTACAGGATCAGGGTCTCAAACAAGAATCAGAGTAAAACAAAATATGGTTATTCCTTTACAGACAGAAAGAAATAATATTCTGTGGCTGGTATTTCATTTATCATTTATGCACTTGAATGTATACTCACCTAAATCCTATACATATGTCCTTAAATGCCTGCAGAAATCTCAGATTTCTCCTCTTCAATTACAGGTACCACACAAAGCCTGCTTTCTATTAAAAAAAAAAAAAAAAAAAAAAAGCGCATTTAGAAAAAAATGTGTTCTTTCTCAATCCCTAGTCCATTTGGTGCTTCAGAAAATTATTAGAGAAGTGTGATTTGCAAAGCCCAAAATATAAAAATATTTCCCTCTCAAAAACCCACGCTTTTTCCAGTGTCTTCTGAGAAAGTAGCACAGGCAAATACAACGGCAAGAGTAAAGAGTGAACAAGGGGCCAGGAGATGCTCAGATGTCTGCAGAAGGTGAAAGTGGGGCCAGAAGAACCAGGATAAGGAATGATGAGGATTTGGGGTGGCCATAGTTTGAACACCCTGTTTTCTTGTTGAATCCTGTAAATGTACAGAAGTTGGCTAAGGACAACCAGCAGCAAATATGAATGTCTTATGCTTAATTTTGAAAAACTATTCAGTGTCTATTCTTCAGATAAGGCTGGGGTTAGGGTTCAAAAGGGTGGGAAGTTGGCGGACTTGGTTTGTGGCTGGACTTCAGGACATTTACTTGACTTTATTGCTAGATCTTCTTTAACCTGTCAATGGCAAGATATATATTTACATTTTGTTGATGTGAAAATATTTATTTTTGAAGTAGATGTATTTGAAATGACCAAAGCTAAGATGAAAGTTATGGGTAGGGTCTGGAACAAAAGGGTAGATTGAATAATTTGGTTTTTTGCACCTAGAAAGTTGAAGTAGCATAAGAATCAGCTGAAGCTGAGTCACTATTTGTGGGGGATAAGACTTGATTTGTCTCAGACTGAGTCTAATATTAAAGTTGGGATTAAGTTTAGAAAAAGATGTGAGGCAGAGCTCATATTATTGCTGTCTATGCCTGTAATAGAAAACTGATTTTTAAACCGGCATTGGAATAAGTTTGAAGAGTTTGTTTAATTTGGTGATAATTATGGAAGATCTGAAGGGAAAGGTTTAAAAAAAAGAGGCTAAGGGAAATAAAAAAGCTAGGGGACATATTTCTATTGTTATATTCACACAGGTTGAGAGTCAAAGAAAAATAAGACTGTTTGGACAATCAAAGTCTTGCTTTGGGCATTTTACCTAACCTGACAGAGCTTGGGTCTGTTGATAAGAACAGATTATGCTTTGGAAGAAGAACAATTAAAGATCTAGTTGCATCCCTGGGTATTCTCAGGCATTGAAAGAAAAACTGGATATTCTACTGAAAAGACTGCAACAGGAATATCCTTAATCTACTTGTTTAGTTGTAGTACAAATATATTTGAAATTACTAAGAGCTGGATTAGGGCTATTTGGAATTGCCTCCTATTCCTCTCTATCACAGCATTCAGAAAAATGAGGCCTTCTTACGATGAGAACTCAAACTTCACACTGATTTTGAACTACCGCTGTTTTGAGATGCTCAGTGAAACTAACGCTGGAGGAAAATGTTGTTGCACTTTAGGATTATCCAAAGGTCAAATATTCAGAATAATATAATAGGACAAAATAGTCTCAATTTAATGGAATAATGTGTAATAGGAGAGGAAAAATATTCTAAACTGGAAGACTCTATCATAAAAAAAGAAATAATTAAAAACTGAAGGAGAATGTCAAAATCTCAGAGTCTGTGCTGTTTCATAGCACTATATGTGGGCAGCACAGCGGACAAAAAGTACCAGGCATTCAGGAGGTCCAGTGGGCTTCCATCAATCTGAAAAAATATCCTCCTCTGGCTTCTGGAATAAGTCTCTGCTTGTACATGAGTGAGCACAACATGTAGCACTTTATTTTTAATTCTGACTCCTCCTAAATCAGACTTGTTTTGGCAATTTTTTGTTCCGTTGCAGATCCTCCGTGTGGACCCTCTTTGTCTGAAATTTGGTAGGGTAGCAAAACAAAAAGAGGGTTCAGAATGATTTTTTGCTTTGTCGGTAGATCCATCACGTCCCAGACACCGCTCCACCTCATGGCAGCCAGGCCATGGAGAACACGATCCATTAACGATCAGCAATGCCCGTTATGTTGGCTATTAAGCAATATGATCTTGCGTTCAGTGCTTCCAAGTGCAGGCTAAACCACTCAGGTGTTCCAGAATGAAATGATGAATCTGAACTGGTAAATGCTGAGTTTTGAGCTACAATACATATGGGCCAGTTTGCAAAGTCAATGTCAACTGGAGATCCTGCTTGCAGAGTAAATGGGTTCTTTTCAAACCTATTATGTCTGCGAAATGCAGTTGTCTGAACAGTGCTAACCGAAGGCATTCAGGTTTACTGAAGTTTTATCGAGTCTGCCGTCTATTTTGTATCAGGAAATGATGAAGGATCATGAGTGCATAAGGCAGAGTAACATCTGCCATCCCACTACAGAATTGTATAGCTAGCTACACCCGTGCCAACCATCTTCCTAAACATATGAAATCTTTAAAGATTATTTGATTTCCCTTTAAAGATTATCTTGATTTTCACTAGTTTTAATAAGCATTATAAGCTGAGCTGTACAGTACCTCCAACTCCTCCTCTACGTACCGTTGGCTTGCAAGCTGCAAATGGATTGCAAAGGGGTAGCAGATTTCTCCAGCCAGCAGCCATCCAGCCATCCTGGAATCCCTCTCTTCTGCAGGCAGGGGCTGGAAGTCAGCAGGCAGTGTTTGGGCAGGCCCTCGGGGGAGCAGCACCCGCAGGGCGAGCAGACAGCAGGGCCCGGCAGCCCCGGCCCCCCGCCACATCACCCTGCCTTACCGGAGGTGCCCAGGCAGGGGGTCCGTGCCAGGGTTACGCTGGGCCACTCTCCCCGCTGCAAACAGGAACCTCCAGCAAGGCTAAACAAATCAGGCTGCCAAGGTTTTTTTTTTCTTTTCTTTTTTTTTTTTTCTTTTTTTTTTCCTTTTTTTTTTTGTTCCTAACTTTCCCATAAAAAGATTCAGGTAAATGTAGCATGACGAGCCAATTTAAGCCAATTTCAAAGTTATTTGAGTAATTGGTTATTAAGATAACACTCTCAAATTTCAATTCAGCAATTATCCTCTTAAAGATACAGAATGTAAGTATAGGAGGAAAAGCATATGCATTAAAGCTACAGAGGCCCTTTTAAAAAAAAATAAAATGTGTAGGCATTTGAAAAAAAACATGAAGCTTCTAATTTCATTGAACTGAGACTTATCTTCTAACATGTGCAACCCTTCTATGTTGAAAGCAAGTGTTTCTAAATTTTGGAAATGGAGTTGACTATTATTAGTGCTCATAAAGATTAAGAGACTAAGTGAGGACCCTCCTTTTAATATATGTAAGCTCCTTACCCATAACTTAAGAACCACAAGGGGACAGAACATTGTCTTCCTACAAGGCTGCACTGCAGACTGATGCAGAGTGTGATGATGGAAATAATGGCTTTGGCAGAAGCACTTGGTTTGGAGCCAATTTCTCCATCCTAATGAATGGTGGAATTACCACAGAAAAGCTTCACAGTTTAAAAAAATAGAAAATAAAAAAAAAAAAAAAAAAGAGAGAGAGAGAGAAAAAAAGCAAGAAAAAAAAAAAGAAAAAGGAAAGAAAAAATGTGCAGCTTATTCCCAGTTAATCAACCCCATAGGATGGATGGCCATGACCAATTATTATTTCCAGAGACTACTGGTTAATCAAAAAGCACATAGTTTAAAGGACTTGTGTTAGCTACTTGGCTGCTGCAAGCAGTAGTGTAGAATCTGCAAATGTTCACCAGAAGATTAAGGTTATGCAAATGCTGGAGAGTTTCCTACACTGGCAAAGTTGCCTTTCAGGAAGGTGAAGAGATTTTTCTTATTCTCCGAACGGCACTAGATGCAGTTTAGGGAAATGTTGTTGACAGCAGGGTGCTGCACATGTTCAGGCCAGCTCCGGATCCTGCTCCTGCTCGCTTTACGATGTCCTCAGCTACTGCTCAAGGCAAATATTCTCTTGGAGAATGGTAATATCAGCTAAGTACAGGAGCTCAGCATACCCTGTGGCTGCAGCCAACAGCCTTTGGCTATCTCGCCTTGCATTACAATTGTGTCTGTAAACCAAAGGAAGCAATGATGCAAAACCAGGGTCTACGCTTTTTCTGCCTTCTCACTTGAGACCCAACTAACCAGAGACATCAGAGAAACAGTGAAGAGAGTGAATCCAGCCGGGGTAGGGGTCGAGGTTTTGTTTAGGCTCGCACTACTGGGCACGGACCAGCAAAATGCATAGGACCAAACCTAGGACAGGAAAGAAGGCGAAGCTGGGACTGACTTAATCCTGGTGAAAGTTAACATACTTCCACTGGAAATTTCCATGGAGCTAAGCCAACTCTCTGCAGCTGAGAATCTGGCCCTTTTGTGTTCAGAACAGTTATAATAATTAAAGATATATTAAGACAGCTGAGAGTGCAGTGTAGTCGGGACTGGGAAAAATACTTCAGAGTTATTTTAGCTTTAGCCTTTATGTTTATTTTTTGAGACTAAGATTGTTTAAATAACCTTTCTCCAGGGAATAGAGCAAAAATATAGATTCTAATTTGAATATAGATAAACACTGGATTATATATCACAAAATATGCTGGTGTAGCATATGCACTACATGCTACGTGTTAACACCAAGTATTACGTAACCGCAGCGCCAAGCCAACTTACTTTTATCGTGCTAATGTATTTTTTACCTCCAAACATTAATATTTTTATATCTATATATATATACTCCTACAATGCCATATTCTCAGGTTTTACAGTTTTGCTGCATTTTTCTGGCATAGGTTACAATAGAGGAAAAAAGCCAACTGGAACATGTCGAAAAACAAGATCATAAGGTTTCACTCAAGTTGCTTAAATTATTATGTAGGAGGTATATTATCGACCTTTTAATAAAAACCTTTACAGTCTCCATGGAAACATTTTTACATTGACATATAAAAGCATAAACGGAAAAAAAATGTTGTAAAAAAATGAATCTGGTCTCCTGTTCATAAATTAGAGGCTGCCTTTACTATGCGATGCTGCATCTTCCCTCTGCTATGCAAATGCAACTGCTCAGTGATGATTCATTAGCTGAGCATCTTACTGTAACCTGTGTAGTAAACTGAGGTATTCAAGAGGTTTAATCCTAAAATAGCACTTACTGTTTCTGTAATGTAGCTTCCTACCTACTTTTAAACCAGGACAGCACATCGTGCATTTGGACTTGGGTTAAATGTGCAGTAGATGGAAAAACACTTGCAAGTACTGACTTGTAAAAATCAAAGCTCACAAGAAAGTGCCCTCCTGGTTTTCTTTTTACTTAAAATAAGAGACTCTCATCCTGACTGGACTGAGTTTCCAGGAATTTGCAGTCCTTACAGCAGGGGAACAGCCTACGGTAGCCTCAGCCTCACAGGCTGGAGCGGGAGCAAGTTTGGGAAGGGGTGAGGAATCTCACAGCACATCATTTGAGATAAGGATCAGTCTCCCTTGATTTGAATTCCAGAGCTCTCAGCTGTGGTCTGCTGACATCTCGTCAGCATCTGTGACATTTACCAGCGATATACCGTTTATATCATTCTCAACTCCAGAGGCCAGATGACAAGATGCAAAGACATTAGAATTCTGATTATAATACAAAGAAAGAAGTTTGTGGTGTTAACAGAGGTGTGCAATAAAAAGAGCACAGAGATCGTTTTCCAAGATGCATGAACACTTTCTCGGTTTAAGCACAGTAATAAATGTGCTTTTATTTACAGATGATTCTCTGGCATGTTTCTCTTTTACTCTAAATTCCCTCTTTAATCAATACGGAACTGTGCCAGCTACATGCAGAAGCATTCTTTACATGAGTACACATGAAGTGGCTTTTAGAGGAGCCTGAAGAAATAAAATTGTAACATTTACTTAAAAAAAAACCCAACAAACCCAAAACAGTTCTAAAAGAAGCGCTGGTCAAATATTAGCTAATGATGCATTTATTTGTCTCATACAGTAAAACAAAGAACAAAAAATTTCTCCAAGTGAGCCATTTAGCTTTCCACCAATATGCAGGCTAGAAATAACCAGGTGGGTGATTAGCACATAAATTTTAAAGTTATATGAAGATTCTTCATAAACAGGCAAATGTCATTTTCTGAATGCAATAGATAATACAGAGGAATCACACAGGTTCAAGTTCCTTACAAAGCCCAGTGAAATTATTGAATGCCTTTGCACACTCTTCAGCAGCACCAAGGTGGGTTCAGCATGAAACTAAATGGATATTAACTTATAATATAACTTAATTTCAAATCAAACAACAGTCATCCCATACCAAACATAAGATATTTATATATATATACATGCACACATGCAATACACGTATAAACATACAGGCTTCTGTTATCCAAACACATTTTTAGTAGCTTTTTTTTTTCGCAGTCCCTATCTAATACAGTTGATATTATGATTTTCAGTGATTTCTGTTGCTGAATCAAACTTGAAGGGAACATCTTATATTTTCATACTGGGATAGCTCTTGCAATGCCTCGAGTATTATGTTAATAAATAACATTGCAAAGGAAACTGATTTTCACCAAGTGGTCAACACCAATTCTCTAAATACCAGAACCTCCTGAAAGTGTCTCAGATTTGCCTTGGCCAAGTTCACCAGAGGAAATAGGTCAAGGGAGTAAGTGAGGCTAAAGTGATTATTGAAACGAATGCAGGAAAGTGTGGAAAATGTGGAGAGTGCATTGTCCAGTATTACTCAGGGGGAAAAAAAGCTGTTATTTAAACCTGGAAAGATCACAGGACTATATAAATATATATGCACACACATACACATATATAAATATATATGCACACACATACACACATATATATATATTTCTACAATATGAAGAAAAGTGATCTGCACACACACACAGAGGTAATAGCACAGAGCTCCCTTCCAGCGTGTCCCAATGCCTGCCTTCAGGCTCCAACCTCCAGCTGACACTGCCGAGCAGCACTTGAGAACTCAGTTAATGTGTCTCAGGTGAAATATCGAACAATTTTTTCAGTCATATTAGTAGTCACTATTGGAAAGATTCTACTGTGTGTTTGGAAAAGGCATGGACATAAGTTGACTCTCAGGATGTAATTCATGAATGCATACCGTTTCCACAGTCTTTAATAAATACTACTGAAACTCGTAAGGACATTTTTGCATGTGTAAGACGAGAGCCCTTTATTCACTCAAAGGACCGAAATATCATATAACAGGGGTTCCATCTGGCAAAAAACACCAAATTCTAGAAAGTATGGTTTAAAAGGAAAGCACGTGTATTCTGGCTGTTTTAATTAGCTGCATTTTTCAGTTGTCCGCTTACCTAAATTTTACCTTTTTATGTGTGTGTTGCCTGCTAAATACTACCTAAAATATGGTATTAACATTTCATCTGGGAAGTGATTAGAGATCAATCTTGCTGTTCCCACTTGCAGGGCATGACAGCCTTGTTCTTCTCCCTGCAGAGTTTGATGTCTCAGATAATGCTGGGTGACCACCCAACGTGGCAAGTCCTGCTGCGCTTTACGACTATCATAATTCTCCCAATTTGATTTCACCTTTTCCTTTGCTCTTCTATGTCTGGAAGCAAAGTGAAAAATATTCTTCCTGCAAAACTGGCCAAGAAGTCAGAGGCCACACCAGAGGGACTAAGCTGGCACCATGCAGGTATCTTATGTTGTTTTTTCAGCAGGGACAGAGCTGCAGCCCCAGGTCCCTTCCCAGGGACCCCACAGGGTTTTGTGGCCACTCAAGCCAAAAGTCTCCCAGTAGTTCTTGCAGAAGTCCCACCTCGCCTCCCTTGTTCTTTCATCCTGTTGTTCCCAACATGGACCGTGACTCGTATCCATAAATTGCCCCCTAGCTATGATCTTAATCTGCAGTTGTGGGGCCAACAAAAATGTGCCAACATTTTTGGCAAA
The DNA here is from genome assembly GCF_023634155.1 of Falco peregrinus. Lineage (NCBI taxonomy): Eukaryota > Metazoa > Chordata > Aves > Falconiformes > Falconidae > Falco > Falco peregrinus. The sequence goes on along the minus strand of NC_073721.1, from coordinate 2,454,687 downwards.
TCTTCCTGCAGTGTTTGTGCAGATCTCTGCAGGTCATTAACCTTACATCACTGGTGATAAGAGGCTGGGCATTGCAAATGCGTTTGTGTGGTCTCCAAGGCTCAGCTCTTGTCAATCCAAGCATCCAGTGCCAGCAAAGCAGCAGTTAAATGGAGACTCCTTTTACCCATCCTCCTGAATGAAGTGCAAACATAGCACCATGATTGCAACAAAGGAAAAAGGACCAGTAAAAGGAAAAAGAAAAAGAGGAAAATTGCCAAGGGAAATTGCTGTGAACTTCCAACCCCCACAGCCGTCAGACAAGGGTGGCTGCTAAGGCTCCAGACCTTCATGAGACCCCAGCACGTCTGCTCCTGCCTTACCAGGACCTCATCACCTTCTCCTTCCCTGGACATGACAGTGCTGTCCCTACGAATCTAATTCCTACCCTGCCAGTCTTATCCAGAGATGGTTCCGGACCTGGAGGGGGAACACCCCAAAGCAGGTCAAACGTCCTATTTTTTTCTTATAATAGCCTGCACTTTGTTCCCTCACATCGTGCTTTCGGACACAAGGATGTACCCAGTAGAGTATCTACACTTAAATACTGGTAATCTATTAACTTCTCCCATAAACTGAACATCCATCTAGCAAAGGTTTATTCCTCTTATTGGTATCTCTGAGAAATGTAATGTGGCTTTAGGGGATGAGTCCCTTGATACTTTTCTATGTACATGTTTTAAACAGGTGGAATAATTCTTGGGGGGAAAAAAAGTCTAAAATTCATACTCACATGTGTAGTACTGAAAAAAAAAAAAAAAAAAAATTGTTCAGTTATGTTCATGATGTGGCCATGGGGCCAAGAGACACAAAAAAACATCCACCTGGTCTGTAACCATAGCAGGATTCAAAATGCCCAAATGGGAGATTTTGGCTGTGCTGCTGGAGTGCCACCACGCCAGCTGAGCTACCTTCTCTCTTTCTTTCCCTACAAAACCCCAGATGGGAAGACGGTTGTGCAGAAGGGCTGATTGATAGAAACAGCTTATAAACCTGGATGCTACTGGGTGCTGTTGGGGATGCCTATAGTTTTTGAAAATTAATATGGGACAGCTGCTTCATAATCTCTGACTTTGAGGGATATTTGGTCAGCTGGCCAAGACCCATTTACCCAGTTAGGAGGTAGCTCAGCAGCCTGGTTGACTCTCAGCTCAAGCCAAGAATCAATTCTCAACAGGATATCAGCTGGTGGATTTTAGTTTGAGATTTGGAGAAAGAGGAAAAAAACTCTGGAGCCTTTGAACTAGATCTTTTCACTTTTTACAAATACTTTTTTTAAATAGTGCAAGAGATTTCGGTATCCCTGATAACAAGTCAATGTAAGCTTCCACGCATTTGAGATATACTGTGAATGGTTATGGCTGAAAAGTCACATCCCTGTGATTGTATGTATGTCTGAACCAAATATCAAACAAAGTACCTCAAGGAAAAACAAAAAAAAAAAAAGTAGTGGCAGCAGTAAAAGTTCACATTCACTCTCAACAGTTAATCTGATCACCACCAGCATCTCAGCCTTTTCTGACCACTAATGCAAGAAACTTTAATTTGTTATACTGATGTAGGAAACTGGCAGGCACATGCAAGTCTGTTTACATGATCTCAGTGCACAATTATCTATTACTTATAGGTCATCTCAAACTTTATTTTACACCTTCTGACACTGAGTCTGATAGTATAAACCCTGTAGGCATTATTAAACATATCTAAGTTAATTCCAAAAGTATCCGCTGTATCAAGTTGCACCAGATCTGAATTTGCCTGTGAAGAAATGATATTTTTTTATCCCACTTTACCCCAGTTTGGAAGCAGTTCTGATCCCGAGCAACAAGCCCGATGTTCACCAGTCCTAAAGTCACAGGACCACATATTTCTCCGCGTGTGTATGTGTTTGCGTCTGCGATTTCCCAATATTCCTGGCTACTGCAGTCAGAGCTATTGAACTGCTCAGCGCTGCATGTAATAAAACGCTGAAGGCATCTGGGTTTTTTTGGACACATGTCTTGGCATGGAGCTGTGCTTGAAGTGTTGGATTCTCTTCGCATAGTTTGGAGACCAGCATGTTTCCAGTGGAGCTGGAAACCTGTAACCACTCATATCCTCTGCTGGGTATTTTGTTATAGTTTAGCACTGTTTGGGTTTGTTTTCAAGTTGAAAAAAGAAATTTAAGGGGGGAAACCTAAGAAAGAACAGATGCTAATGCTGGAATATTAGAGCTAAGAGTTATTATTGCAGTTTGGGGAGCTATCTAAACAGGCCTTTTTAGACAAAATCTGGTTTGAAAGTGGCATGAAAGCAAGTGTATTAAGTATTGTAAAAACAGCTTCCCCTCTCTCCAGTCCTCCAACTTGTGAAATCATGTTTCTCTGATATCTCAAATGGCTTCCATTCAGGCTCCCTTATCTACTGCTCCCAGTGCGCTGCCGTTCAGGGCTGCCCGGGCTGCCTTCAGCAGAAAAATATTAGTACTTGGCCACCTGTCCATTAAAGGGATGTTTCACATTTCAGTGTTGCAAGCATCTCCATTTATTATGCATTTTCCATTGTTCAGGGAAGCAGGAAAATCCAGGAGACATTGCTGTATAACTATAAAATACAGATATAGCTAAATGTAAGACAGTTTAGAAGTATTTGTACCCAGAGCAGCCAAGAACCTTGCACCATTTTGCAGGTCCCCACCAGCTGTTAACCTGATTTAGTCCCAAAATGCTTTGGAGCGGGTTTCAGGGGTATTCCCATGAAGGAGAGATGCTGCCCAGTTCCTTGGCTCACTGGGAGATGCTGCTCAAGCTTCAGGTGAGGAAGCCAGCAGGACAGGTAAGATTTCTTCAACGTGTACGGCCCCATCTAACTCTGCTGCACAGCACTTCTGGATTTCCAGAGTGGAGCAAGTGGCAAGAAAAAGACCCCCTCAAAGTGGCCCTCTAGTATATCAACATCTGATTGCAATTTCTGATGGCACTGATGGCAATTTGTCCCGTGTTTTTACACAATTTCCCATCTATCTGGGTAACCAAAGCCATACAGATGACCAGAAGGAAACACCTTTTTTTTTTTTTTTTTTCCACTTCTGTTGAAATTACTTTCACTCTTCTGCTATCATATTCTCTGTTACATTTAATTTGTTTTGGTTTAGCACATTTTAGCTGAGCAAACAATTTGTATGTTATGACTTGAGCCCATTTTAGAATTGTCAAGGAATTTTTTTTTTCTTTTTCACAGTTTTTTTTCTGACCTGTCTGTATTCAGCTCGCATGCTGGGTTGTATTTAAACAGAAGATCAACTGATAATTGCAACACCACTGCTGGCGTTGCTCTAGCGATGAGGCTGCCAGCATTTCCAGGTTGAGTTTTGGCATACAACATTGCAGCCTGGAAGCCAATTTTATTAAAATGAGTAGAGGGAAAAATCTGTTTGGCCTCTTTCGCTTGATAAGAATATAAAAAGACAAAATTTTAAAAGAATAAATTAATGTTGAAAATACAGTTCCTGACTTGCAGGTATTTTTGTGATGCTTGCCACTGAGCTGAGGTGCCCAGGCCAGTATCTGTAACTGGGATCATCCTCCACCAGAGTCACATTGTCCCAGGCGAGGGCATTGACCATGCAATAATTACAAGCTGGGGCATCAGGGATGTGCCCGACAAGTGTCTGAAGGTGAGTGCCCACTGCCCCAGCTGAGCCCAGCCTCCTGGCCCAAGCACCTCTGTGCAGACCCACAATGAGGCCAGTGCAGCTAAAAACCCCAGTTCACCCCAGAAAATCCCAATTTCTCAGTAAAAACACAGCCATCTACACTTGTTATTGTTTGAGGGCTTGCATCCTACCACGTGCTCTTGAAAATGTAAAACCACACAGCAGCAGAATACAGATGAATATCTGCACTCATATAATTTTATATTTAAGCCTATGGGATAGCGATAATTACAGTTTTAGAATGGGATCAAAAAGCACAGATCTACAGAGACTCTTTGAAGTCAATATCTATTTATTATAATTACACAACATTTTCCATTGGACCTGAAAGCATTATTCAGGCATTAATAAATTAAAGTTCACAAAAGAAAGACAAGCTTCTCCTGCCACTACTTATACCCATTTTATGGATAGGAAATGTGAGAAACAAAAAATGTAGGTGGGTTACCTCTGTCTTCAAGCAGCACCTGGACACGGCTGGTCTGTAGCGGGTGCAGGGGTCCACAGGCTTTCAAATAACAGCACACTTAGGTCATCAAGGTCACCAGGGTCTCTTGATGCTCCCTGTATGCTCACACCTGGGACTTTCTTGGTTGGAGATGTCAAAGGTGGAACATTTGGTGATTTAATGAAGCTGCTTAGTTAATAAAACTAATGATACTTTATATTTAATATTGCCTTTATCCAACAAATGTGCTCATTAATTGACTGTGAGCTGTACAGAAACTTTTGTGCCACAATCTTCACTTATATGAGAAGAAAAGTGAAAACAGGACTTGTGCAAGGAGGTGTAGGGAACTGAAGGTCAGGCTGGGAGAGCTGGGAGCCAAAACTCCCTATCACCCAACCCTCTCCTTGAAGTCCTGGATTACAGCTTGTCCCTGATGGGCAAGGAAGACGTGAAGCAGCGCACAGCCACTAAACAGAAATCGGAAACAATTTGGCTGATATTTTGAATAAGACATAAATGTTGGGCTTAACAGTTATTGCAAGCACAATTTAACAGTGAAATGTTGCAGTGTTTCCGTGAAATAGAAATAATCGTAGGTCTGGTTTTTTAGTAGGGCCTGTAGCAATAGGAAAAGGGATAGTGTTTTTTAGCTAAAAAAGGGGAGATTTATATTAGATATGAGGCAGAAATTGTTCCCCGTGAGGGCGGCGAGGCGCTGGCCCAGGCTGCCCAGAGCAGCTGTGGGTGCCCCATCCCTGGCAGTGCTCAAGGCCAGGCTGGATGGGGCTGGGAGCAGCCTGGGCTGGGGGGAGGGGGCCCTGCCCAGGGGAGGAGGGGCAGGACTGGGTGGTCTTTAAGGTCCCTACCAAGCCAAACCATCCTGTGCTTCTGTGCTTCTGAATGGACCAGTGCTGCTCTATAACCAGTGTATTCTTCAAAATAACTCCTCTGGCAGGAGGAATAGCTCGAGCCAATGTTTCCTGGAGAACTTTCCACTTCCGCAGCAGTGGTCCATGAGATTGTGCTCACCACCACTGCATTGCACCGTGCAAGAGCAGAGGACAGCAGCACTGTGGTGGAAGCACCGAGTGCTGCTCGCCTGACAGTGCTCTGGCACCCACGGTGTAGCAGGAACCTGCTGTTGGCCACCCCGGTTGCAGTGTCAGGGTGCAAGACTTGGAGTAAACCTTGCATGGGACCGCCCAGTGCTTGAGAAATCCACTTTGGCTCTCGCAGCTGGTCTTTTGCTGGTCTTAAACTAGAGGAAAGCAAGCAATGTTTTCCTTGGGTTGGCAGAGGGCAGTGTCTCTCCTTGCATGCTTGATGGGCACCTCTGTGGCAGGAGAGGCTTTGTGCTAGCATGGGGAGCAGTGTCTGCAGGGGCGCAGTTGGTTTTGCTCATGAACCAAAAGAGCCCCGCACACCCTCCGAAACAGAGACCCTTGGGAAAGGCTACCACCAACTTCCTCTGCTGTGATTTTCCCTTTTTCATTATGTTTGACATTTTTGAGACTGAGCTTTGTTACAGACTATTAGCCTATGGCAGTAGGCTGGGGACATAAGACTTCATCAAGCTATAAATCACATAAAAGCGTGTAAAAATGTGAAATTCTGAGGTTGCACCAGCAACTCTGGTTGGGTTTGCCTGAGCGTTGTTGCACTGATTGCAATATTTCAAGAGACGCGCGGTATAAGCCAATGTTGCAGCTTGCAGGGAAATGGGTTTGATGCCTTGTGTCTGAATAGCAACACCATTAAAGTTTTGTACTTAGCATAGTTACTGACTTTGTGGGATCACTGTAGCAAGTTTTAAATGATGCATGAAATGAAGAATTCCTGCCCGTCCTAAGGAGAGATAATGCAGATAATAGACTGCCTTGCAATCACAGCTGTGCAATGTTTTTTTGTTCCGCTCACAGAAATGCCCTCCAAACCCCAAAGTAACAGTATATACAATACATTCACAGTGGTTTTTTGGTGTTTGGGTTTTTTTTTTCTCATTTTTTTCCCCCGTTGGGTTTATAGTAACTATTCTCCCTCTCCACACTCATACATACATTCAAGGAAGATGGAGTGTAAGGACTATAGGGACACAGGTGCCCAGAGACCATTGCTCAGCCCCAGACCCCTAAGGATACTTGTGCTCTTCTCTGCCATGTTGCAATACATTTATAGCTACTGCCCAGATGCCGCTTCAACTCAGACTTTAAACTATCACAGTGGGCATTTACAAATGCTCCCAAACAGAGAGCAGCCCCAACCCACCACACCACATGCCAATATGGTACAGGGCACCCAAACCAGCAAGCGGCAGGGGCAGGAGAACTCCATGCCTCTCTCCAAAGATCTGTGTAATCATTTATGACCCAATGGTTCAAATGCGGAGAACAAAATCCAGATACAAGATGTGAGACCCCACCTATAGCAATGCTTACAGTCGAGATCTGGATTTGGCTAATATGGACCAGGCACATCACTGGTCCCAGTTCAGGTGTGTGGATGAACATACAGATAGACAAAAATAGTTGCAAATTACAGTTAATGTAGGTTTTTATCACTCAGGTTTTGTGTCATCTGCTTGGGCATTTTTTCATGTCATGTTTGCCCAAAAAGTCACGTATTAAAAAGATTTATATTGTCATATTCTTTATACTTAAATAACATAATTTTTTGTTTGTTTTTAGCAGCATTTTTTAGTGTGAAAAATTGATAATAATTCACAAGGTCTTGCTACTCAAGACCTTTGCTTTCTTCAGTGCCCTAGTGAGCATTAAGTGCACCAACAACACATAAGTTGATCCAAAAAAACAGTAACGGTTCATTTGAAGAAAAAGAGCACTAATGGGTCATTCATTTAAAAAGAAAGTTTCATATCAAAAAGCATCCTGTAGGTAAAGGAAGGCTGTGTCATTCAAAGTGTTAAATATCCTATGATTTTTTGTTTTAATAGGTTCAGGGATTCACATGAATTATGTCATTAGGTTAATACTGCACGACAGCAGT
>NC_073721.1:2397500-2442500 GCF_023634155.1 Falco peregrinus | reverse complement strand
TCTACACAAACTGATCATCAGCCACTGTATTAAATAGGAATCTGCCAGGCTGGACCTGCTTTCTGAGTTGACAAGCAGGCATATTTTTAATTGATGTCAGAGTATTACCAGAGTCTTTCCATGCCCCTAATGTTCCAAGTACATTCATGGAGCACCAAAACCAGGACAGAAATGCATCTACCACTGGACTCACCATGTTTGTCTTGGACCACACCAACGCTTTACGCACTGATTCCTACCTAACTGAAAAAAAAATAAAATTCTCTATTATAGTATCAAATACGAACCTTAATAATGTATTTAAAATCAGCATCCTTATTACATATCAAGCTGGTCTTCATGAGAACAAGCTGCTAGTTTCATGAGGTATGTTCGATGGAAATGAGCTCCGAAGAAGGAAGCTGTGGGAGTCTGTCAAGCACGCAGTAAACTCAGGTTTGAAGCGTGGCATTTCCTGGTGCAGATCCTTAATTCCAACAACAGAATAGATAGTGTGGAGGAGGAACTTTTACAGCATATTAAAGAAAGGAGTGATATGTGGCACAGCTGTCTGGATTTCCTTGGAAATATGAAGCAGTATCATTTATTAATTATGCTGAGGTAACTGAGAAGAAATTTAAATATAGAAGTACCACCTGAAACTAGTAATTGCCTGGAATGCTATCACCCCCCCTTACTCGGCTGCTGTAGAAATTACCAACAAAATATATTCCGCTTCATTTCCCATGACACTAAACACTTGGAATATGGTTCCACATCTTAATATTATTGAAAGATGAAGTGACATTATGAGAAAACCTTACGCAGATCTCCCTTCTTTGCAAGCAGGCAATGCTAGCTATGTCTCCTTAAATATGAAGGCTCCTTTAACACCTGAGCAACCCTGAGGACATGCTGCAAAAAGCTGGCCTCAAAATCATTCTTGCCTTCATGCTTTTGTCCCATGATTGACTTGTCAAAATAAGGAATCAGTGGCTATCACTGGTGTTCAGCCCATAAGATGAGCTTCTGGAATTCCGAGTTGCAGGCAAACATTTATGAAAATAAAACAAAAGAGCGTAAACCTGATCTGGCATCACGCAACATTGAACAGTGTGGGAATAACCCTCGATTAATCCTGATGGTCACCTGCAAAGTGTGAGCACGTACATGACACAAATGGTCCGGAATAGCTGACCTTGGATATAAGGAAAGCAGGAAGGAATGGCATAAGTCCTCCCCTAAAACCTCACCTGGGGGTACCCTGCTCGGCGCTACACTGACAGGTGCCTCCATCAGCCTCGCTAGTGCAGAGAGCTGTACGAACTTCCTGGCTGGGAACTGGTGGTGCAAAGAGCAGCTCTCTACCGTCATAGAGTCACAGACTGGTTTGGGTTGGAAAGGACCTTAAAGCCCACCCAGTCCCACCCCGTGCCCCGGGCAGGGCCCCCTCCCCCCAGCCCAGGCTGCTCCCAGCCCCATCCAGCCTGGCCTTGAGCACTGCCAGGGATGGGACATTCATCACATATTGACCACTAAACTGATAATTCCCACTGACGAAGAAGTATAGTGATGAGACAAATTACAAATTGCATTATTCTCCAGCAAAAATTGGGATGATACATCAAAGCTGAAAAGCAACCGCCACTGCTAAGCGACGGTTTTGAATAGAAAATCTCAGTTATTAGTTGCAACAGATTTCTCTAGCTGTATATGTAACACCTATGTTAATTAAAATAGGTAGCACATTGTAAATCTTAAACATCCAGAATTAAATTGTTGAAACAAAGTAAATTCCAGGTTAGATCTGTTACTCCAGATTTATAATCCTGTAGATTATAAAATATATATAAGATATGTAAGATGCAGATACTTGACAGAAGTCTGAACATCCTAAATTATATATCCAGCCCCACTGAAAAGAGACAGCAGGGCTGGCCAACAGGCTTAGGGTGAGTGTATGGCAGGATAAATTACATTTGCTCACACTTTCTCCAGAGACTGTTGAAAGACATATATTTATTTCTTTTTTACAGTACATAGCAACCAAGTTTATTTTGGGTGGCTACCTGACCCACTAATTTTTCTTGAAAACATGCAAAATGATTCTTCAAGAACCATGCCAGGCAGCATAGGAAACACACTGCAGAGTGGTTGTTAAAGATAAGTTCCTTAGAAGTTTGACTTGGCATTCTTCAATTACTAGTCTAATTATTTTTCTATTATTTAGGCAGTGAGCCAAAGGTTTCCTGGGTGCATAGGAAGTTAATAGGGGAGATGAAGCAAGATTGTGAGGCCATGTCAGCATATGTTCATTAAAGCCCGATTTCTTCAGCATTAAACTTACTCACTGCTCCAACAATGTACTACTGTCTCTGTGTATTTAACGATAAAAAATATGCAAGAATAATTATTTACAATATTTCCTGACCCAGTTTTTTCAGTTGTTTGTTCAGAGCTGTATCTATTTAAAAAATGGACAAATTCATTGGGAAATCTACAGAAAAGAACACAATGTCTCCTGTTCATTGCTAGAAGGAAATTAAGGAGTTTCCTAAAGCTTGCCAGTAATCCCCACTGCTTTCTAGCATTCAGCACTGGATATATATAACTACATATGAAAAAATTACATTTGAAGAAAGTTATTTAAGTTGCAAAGCCAAGTACTTGAAAGTTAAGAAATGCCATTTTTACAATTGCCCATGCAATCCTGATTCTTCCCGTTTATGTATCCAACTTCTAATATTAAAAGAGAGGCAATGGGAAAATATTACATGATTATGTAGTTAAAGATTGTATCGTAATGCATGTGCTCATGGGAGCAGAAATAAGGTTGCAGACATATGTAACCGTAAATCTGGCATTCCTTAACATACAGATCTTGCCTATACAAACTAAATAACTTCCTTTTAACATATTTTTTATGTCATTTCCTGTTTTGTTTAGTTTCTAAGGAAATGTATAAAACAAATCATCTTATGCACAGCTATCTAAAAAAAAATGGCCTAGGTCCTAGTCTTTGTTTTTCTGTCTCTCACTTTTGCTCAACCTTTTTTTCCTGACAAGAAATGGGAATCTTCCCCCCCACAGAGGCACCTGGGGGTGTTAGGGGATGCTGGGGCAAGATGCAGGCGTTAGGGTGATGCTGGCCCCATGACTTACCTACGACATCCTGCCCCAGGGTCAGGGTTAAACTCTTTGGCATTTAACCAAAAACCACCTGTGACCTAGGAGCTAGGGGAGGGAAACGGGGCTTTTAAAAAAACAGTTTATAGCTCAGTTAAACCTGAAAAACATTTTGTGGGATTCAGAAAAGGCACTTCTCTGGCCTGAAGGCTTTCTCCCTGCCAGATTTCAGGAGTCTGCTGCAAACTATGCAGATGCTGGAGCTTATCCAAATAAAAAAAAAATATTTAAAACAACAACAACAACAAAAAAGAAGCCCTGGGATTCTCCCCCAGAATGAAGGGCTGGACAGCCAAATGGCTCCTGCTGAGACACCATGAGGGGGTATCATGGCTTTCCTGTGATACATTTTTTTAAAGCTGGAGGAGTTTGCCATTGGCAACAGAGGGGGAAGAGGCAGGTCCCCTCTGAATTTCCAGTGCCAAGAGGTGCCCTGTGCTGCCAGTGCAGACCCAGCCCACACCTGGGCATTGCCACAGGAACAGGACGGGGCATCAAAGGATGGGCAGAAGGGAAAATCTATTGTAGATATTGGAAATTAATCCAGATCCTTCCTGGCAAATCTGCTTATTTAATATGTTCATTTACATTCATTTCACAGTCAAGGAAAATGAGATATTTTTTTTTTAAAAAAAATATTTATTAACGCAAGTTGTGGACAAAAGAAATCCACTAGCTTCCCTGACTCCAAACTCAGTACAGAGAAAATCTGAGCTGTATTCATCATTAAATGTAAAAAAAAAAAGTATTTATTTTTAAAAGTGGATTTAACAAAAGCAGTGTTTCATGGCTCACCGATAAACAACTTTTTACAAAAACCTTCCCATTACAATTATAAGGGGGGGTGGGGGGTGGGGGGTGTGTGCGGGTTTGTGCCACAGAATAAAAAGGTAGCCAAACTTCCAGTTTTTTCTTACAGCATTTTCGGAATATATCCAGCCTCAAATAATTTTTATTAACCTCTCACTGCTTCCAAACTCAGAAAAATTCCCCCAAATCAGGTTCATAGTTCAACATCAGAAGCTGCCAAATGTCTCAACGCAACGGAGCACCAGAGACAGTCGCTGCTGCTTTGCCTCCAGGGCAGTTTGGAGGTACATCCATCACCCAATGGGAGCTATAACTGGGGAGGCACATCGGCTTGCATGTCTCTCATTTTTTAGTGCACAGTGGGGTTCTTTAGAGGCAAAGCCTTGGGTCCCCTATCCCTGATTTAAATCTGCAGGGGATTCTGATGAAGGATTTGGCCCTGAACTTTATTTGGCAAGTAGTTGTTTTCTGTGCAATGCGCTACCGAGAGAAACCATCCTCACCAGCCAGCCCAGAACATCTCCTGCCATCAGCAACCTTTTTCCTGAGCTGTGAAGCAGCCTTTCCAAAAAATATTGGCAATCTGTCTTAAGCATTATTTTGTATGTTTTCTCCTATCTGTTTTCCTGCAGATCACCCTGCTCTAAGCCGCGGCTAGGCAGAAGGTAACAGAGGCACTGGATCGGTGGGACCCAGTGGAGCAGGGGTGCTTGTACCCAAACTCTGCAGCAGCCCTTGCTGCTGGGGTGGGATGCTAAAGGCTGAGCATCATTGCTGGAGAACCTGGCTCTGATTCTGGTGTTTTCAAGAGCTTTGAAACTCAGGTCTTCAGGAAGGTCATTTGAAGTGAATACAAGTGCACCCCCAAACCAGAAGCCTAAAAAGAAATAAAACAACATTGTGTTAACTAAAAGCTGTTGTAGAAACTACACACCACGTGCAAGTGATTAGATTATGTTTCAGAAGAGCCTGATTCTGAGCTAATTTTTCAGGCACTGATCTCATCATGCAAAACGGGACCTCAGCCTTCTCTAATCGGCATGCAAAGGGTAGCCCAGGCTGAGAAAGCACTGCAGAGTCACGCACTGCGCTGTGCCATGACCTATTCACAAGCTACACCCGCTCCTGCAAACCCCACTACCATCTCCTGCTTTACCTCCAAAACCTCCCAGCCTTGCCGTTGTAAAGCAGCACAGCTGCCAAAATGTCAGGGACACCTACCAGCTCCTAAAACACCTGCTCTGAAATATCTGCTCTCTGCAATTAAATATTTAGATGATGCTTCATTTATGAAAATTAGATTTTAGGAGTGAATTAGGACTAACTTAATTATTATACTAAAATATGAAAATGATAGTATATTATTAGAAACATATTTTTCTTGCAAAACTGTGTTTGCAATCTAGCCAGGAAAAAAAAAAAGTTATGAAATAGACTTTTTATAGTAGGTGTTAATTCTGAATAATTAGGATTAGGCACTGGGGATTTGCAACCCAAATAAAAATTACCTAATTAACCCTTATATTGGCCCTAACAGAGAAGCCAAATAGTTCAGCAATAAAAAAAAAAAAAAAAGAAAAAAAAAAAAGAAGAAAAAAAGCTTTCCACACACATAAATGAACATCTAATAGTCTAAAACCAGAATGGGATTTAAAGACACCCCTTGGAAAATATTTAAAAACATGACAAGAGCCATCCAGACAGCTGGGATCTGGATTTGCCATAATGTGATCAAATATGATCCAGACATTTTTTATGATCACATTGCTGAGTAGGAAATTTGAAAACATCTCAGGCCTTTTTTTGTTGACACTCTCCTAATGCTGTTACTACCTTCTCTAATTTCCTTTTACAGTTATTCTTAGTCTCATTTGGGTTTTTTGGTGGTTTTTTTTGGGGGTGGTGGTGGTTGGTTTTTTTTTCCTAGATGTTCTCAAGTCTCCCATAGAATGTCCAGGAACTGATGCGTTCATGGGAGTAAGACCTGGCAGCCTCTTGGCCAACACTCCAGCTAGGAGGGACAGGCAGTGGCAGGGACTGAAGCCTCCTCAGCTCCTCTGGAAGTCCAGGCCTGGGCATAGCTCCTCAGAGCTGCATTGGATTCATGGCCAACAGCCAAGACAACCACCTCTTCCTGCAAAGGTCCTCGGAAAGAAACACTGGGCAGCAGCACACCATAATGGGGAGGGGGGGATGCTCACATGGCCACAGGCAGGAGTGCATTGCTGAAGCAGAAAACAATTTTCTTCCTCAGCTGAGGACAAGGGTAGTTACTACAGACTGATGCAAACACTAACAGTGCTGGGGAGGATCTCCAGTTCATTTCTTTGCCAAGGTGTAATATTCAATACATAAATCCAAGGTAAAAATACTCTGCTCCATTCCATATGTTTTAAAGCTTCTTGTATTTTCATGTTGTAGGCAGACTTGGCAAACAGCAGAAATAGGAGCTAGTGCTTGAGCTGAAACAAGAACTAGCCAAACTTTGAGGCTGCTAGGATTTGAGATGCATGCAAAATCAAGTCAGATCCCTTTAGATAACAATCACATTATATGAGTTAAGAAAACACAGAGGCAACTATCCAGCCTTTCGCAAGAGGTGAAACATGCCAAACAGGCCCCAGATTGCTACAAAAATATGGCACCAGCCTCAGTGTGTGCAAATTCGCCTCTCCCATTGTATGTGGAAAGATATATACCATTGCCTAGACTACCAGCGTGAGAACAACACGATGCTGTTGAGAATGGAAGTGAAATGTGGGTGATCACTAAATGCTGAAGGATGCTGGCATAAGTGAGATGAAGTCTTACATCTAAAGAGCTTCATCAGACTAATATTTAGCCAACAGTAATTACCACCCTTATTAAGACCTAGCCAAAACATTGTTGAGTGTTTATAGACATATGCAGTGCACGTGAACACTGATACAGTCAGGAGCTAAAGAAAGCGTAAGCTTTCTAATACCCTTTACACGTTCCTCTCATTCAAGTAACCACAAACAGCACTGGTTAAATAACTCCAGATATACGATGTTTTAGCTCAGAAAAATATATGGTACAATCTACTTGGCGAACACTTGCTGCCTTAACGTTACAGAATTCCCTTCCTTCTCAGTCTTCTTTAAACCATGGCTCGGACACATCTCTCCAGGAGGGATATACAATGAAGGCAGCACCATCCTGGTCCTGCCCTGCACCCTGAAGCCCTCTGCTAGTGGAGATGCAGGAGGGATTGCATGCTGGCTTTTGCGTAGGGTGAGCATCCACCCCGTGCTGCAGTCACCGGCTGGCAAGTATCGGACCTGTGCCTCCTGAGTGCTGTCCCTCCAAGACTTCCTCCAGCTGCCATTTCAGCCAAGTCAGCAAGGTGCCCCAAATCCCTTGGGGTGCCCCTACAGCACCCACTGCTCACCCAGGTGCCAGTCCCATCGCTCTGCAGCACCCATGAGTAAAGCTTCCCTGTGGGATCGCCCAGTCCCACCATGGGATCACCGCTGGGTTGCTACGCACAGAGCATGCTCTGCCTCCCAGGAAAAAGGGGATTTTGCTCAAGGTTTATAGATTCAATCAAACCTCTCTGAATAATTCCCATGGAAGAACTCTATATACATGAGGCTGAAGCCTTAACTTTTTAAGTTTGCTTTTCCCCTGCTGTATGGATTAAATACATAATTTGATTTGAACTCATTCAATTTTAGAATTATCAATCTTATTAAAAAAAACCAAATCAAACCAAAACAAACAAACAAAAAAAACCCCAAAAAAACCCCAACCAAAACCAAACACACGAGTGATCCCAGCTCAGTCCAGTTGGACAGGTGCATCTCATTGCAAAGCAGAGCCCCGTTGCTGGCATGGATTTCCTCTCCCTACGTGCACACAGGCACCAGGAACACCAAGTCCTGCACCCTGAAATACTGTCCCCAACAGAAAGGACAAGTCTGCAAAATCCAAGTCCCTAGGAGCACCACAGTGTCCAACAAGAAATGCAGGGCTCTGTTTTTCTCTGCTGGCAAGTTGCCTCCTACAATGTAGGCTGGATTTCCTTCTTTTAAAGTCTGGAAACAATATAAATGGGAGATAGCTCGCAATCCTTAATACTTTCCATCCTCTTTGCAAAATCTTTTCATAATGCTCAAATAGTTGGCTTCCAGTGATGATATTATAACGATCCTGGGGAGTACTGAGAAACTGAGAGTAAATTCAAGTCAAATACATTTTAGAAAATTAATACAATATCACAGACCTTATATTGAATAATTTTCATTACAGGATATAATTCTCTAACTGAGGAAGAGCAATAACATGGTGATTGTTGATGTTGCCATTGCTCTTTTGTATTTTTTTTTTTAAATCTGCAATACTTAGGCATTAAATTGTGCCGTTATAGTTGCTCGGCAACCATAACTTCTGCATACGTACCTCCCATGGTTTTGTAGCAACAACAATCTTATGATAACAAGGGGATGGGTGGTTTTTTTTTTTGCAATCAAGATTCTTCTTGATATGTAAATTTATGCAACATTATATGTGTTATGTATGCAAAAATTAAAATAATTATTTCATTTGAGTAATAAGCCTTAAGTGTTGATTTCAGTTTTAGAATAGCAGGAATGGACCTGCTAAAAATCCGATGCCGATAAACAGAGGAAATCTACTGGCATATAGTAAAACAATTGTATTCTTTTCAGAACACCTACTATTTACGTATTTCAAATGTGGTATGCAAAACAGTAGTGGGGAGAGCATTCAGGGTTTGTGGTTTTGAGTTTTGGAGAGGAAAAGTAAACAGCTGTTTAAGACAAATGGAAAATACCCCAAAAAGTAGGAAAAATAGACTCAAAGTAAATGCTGGGCCTGCAGAGCGGGGCAAAATTAAGCTAAACTTCTCAGGAGGAACCTGATCCTCCTGGGTACATCTCCAGGACTCAGTGCAAGTGACCACTTCAATATACAATGTAATTTGCAGGTTTTAGAGCGTGACAGAAACTTGGGCAGCCCCAGAGCAAGAGGCAGATGCACCTGGGTGCTACACCTTCATACAGAGTACAAGCATGTGCCCTGGTGCACTGGGGAGAGGTTCAAAGGGGGAAGGAAAAAATGAAAAAAACCCCAACAGAACAATTCAGTTTTATCAACTGTTTTTGTGTCATGACTCTTTGGACTGAAGACGAATTTGCCTGTGTAAATGCTATTGTTATCAGATGTTGTACCTCATCAGGACTTTCTTGAGAAGTCCCACTCCTGAATGGAGTTCTACCTCTGAAATACCAGTGCTCACCATTTATATTTTGCCTTGCTCAGAGGATGCCTGAGGCCCCGTGTGCCTGAGCCCATGGCAAGGGGCAATGGCAAAGCCAGCTGACACAGGACTCTGCTAAGAGACACAGCAGAAGCCCTGGGTGGCTTGACCACCACCAGCATCACTTGTGGGCTCAGCCCAACACACCTGCCCAGCAAACTCTCACCTCTGACCCCATTGGAAGCTGGGAGCAGACTAGGAGCATGGCAGAGATCCTGCAGCATGGACAGGTGAAGGTGCTGAAGAACTCAAAATAAATATGAAAGGTGTTTCAAACTCTGTGCAGGAGATTTCTCCAGCACAAGGTGTCCAAGAGTCCCATCCACTTTCATGAACAAGCTTTTCTGATGCATTCAGACTGCTGAGCCTCCACATTATCCTCCTCTGTGGAAACCAGTGGGAACAGCCCGGTGACTCCTGTGGAAAGGGCACGGGCAACAAAAATCTGAAGCATCTGTACATCAGCTCTCATGTCCCATGAGGGCAAAATATCCTATACTAAATTGAAATAAGTTTAATTATTTTGCTTGGAAAAGCATTTTTCTTTACTTTCGATGTTTTGGGGAATATTATTTTTTCCTTCAGAATGGCCCTGTACTCATAGTACATTTATTTTTATTCTCATCCTCTGTACAAAGAGAAATAAATAAAGAAGCTACTAGACCATCCTGCAAGAAGATCAGTGGACCAAAATTATTTTCTTCTTAATTGTTTTAATTAAGGAAAAAGCAAAATTAACTTCATTTCCCTTTCAATTAGAGGGAAAACATAATTTGATATTGCATACTAAATTTGGATGAATATTATCGGGCAACACCTCTGAATGATTTTAATCATTTAATGTAATAATACAAGTTTATTTCCTTTCAACCAGAATAGACTTCAAGTTTTCACACAAATACCAAGTTAAGATTCAGCTTTATTTTCTCCTTTGACATCTCTTCCTCATTTGAACCAGATTTCTCCACCATGAACACAATCTTGTTCCTTCTTTCTTGGTATCCAATATATAACTGGCAAATTTATGTGGCACCACAGAAAGGGGAACTGCTATGTAGATCAAAGAGGTAATTTTCCCTGTTTCATCTTTCCCTAATCATGATATTCTCCAACTTCTGGAAAGCCTTGTAAGTACCTGAATATCATGTCAACTAAGCTACAAATACTCTAAACTGAGCCTCCAGCTCTGCAGATGCTGTTGTTGAGTGCTAACCACCCCATACCTATACAGCACGACCCATGCTGGTCTGCCTGCGTTTGCATCAAACCATGTGGCTCTAGAATTGGACTTTTCTACTGCCCTGGGGCCACCACAAAAAAATTATCTGCCAATCGACAAGACTGTAAATAGAAAGATACGGAAATCTGCCCCGCACTTTTTCAAGCAGTGAAATTTGAGCAATAGAAAGGACATCCCTGCTGATGCCAGCATCCCGGTCCTCCACCAGGACGCTGCTGTCCATCTTTCCCAGCCACCTGTAAGGAACCCTATCTCACCCAGCCCTCACTGCTTCCCAGAGCTGAAAGCATTTAAAAAAGTGCTCTAACTCAGATGTGCCGTCAGAAGTAGCAGTGCAGGAAAGCTGCCACATCACTGCAACGCACTAAACATTTCCCCAAGGACATTATGGACCAGCTTCCAAATATAATTAGGGAAAATTTCAAACACTGCTTTAGATTACGTATACAGTAGCATGCAGTACTGACATAACTATAGAGAATATTTCTTCAAGTCTTTAATCATCAAGTCATATTTTGTCTTCTTTACTTATAGGTCATTTCTTTGACAGAATAAATTATGATTAGCCTCTTAGTTTAAATGTAAAATTTAGCAGAACTATAGTGTCACTGCTCTCTGTGTTCTTCCTTTCAGTATTTCTCTTTCATTAAAACTGCCTTTGAAATCTTTTACCCTCTACTATATCTGAAGCCCAGTGAGGACACTCTAATTTCTGAAACCCTGTCTGTGCTAAAGGAAAATGTGGAGGCTTAAGCTCCTGTATCATTTGGGGGGTTTGCCTTTTTTTTTTTTTTTTTTTTTTCCAGGATACCAAGATCACAGTGCTTCTGGTACACAACAGCTGGAGAGAAAAAAGCCAGAATATGGGATGTGCGATTAGATTTTCAATGCAAACTAGGTACTTTCTTAGAGCACTGTTCCTCTCTTAATATCCAAGGAACAAGACCAAATAAAAATAACCATTTTTGTTAAGGCACATCTCTTTCTGATCCCAAAAATGTTATATGCCATATATGTATGTGCATATATAAAATATTTACTCTGAACAGAGACAAGTTATGAAATTCAACAGGCTCAGCCCTTTTGAACATCATAAGCTTTGCTGGCCAGGCTCATGTATTTGTGTATAATTTTTACTGCCTCTGGAAACCTTTTCTTCTACTGAATTCTCTTTGCTGCTCAGAAGCATTTGTAAAGTACACGACTGCTGTGTTCACACTCCAAATTGTGCCACGCACCAAACCCACTGTGTAAGGACTCTGACTGTCAAAGTGCTTGCAAGAGATGAGGCAACTTCCCGCCTGGGATCATACCGGGAATTAAACACCCTCCGAAGCTGGGACCAGCACTTGGCTCATGCTACCACACTAAACTACATCCAAACTACCACAGATAAGCACTTTCTCACAGTGTTTTCACAGGACTCTGGGTGCACATTAAGAGGCACGGTACATTTGTTAAAGGTGACACCAGCACTGAGGGGGGGGAAAAAAAAAGAAAAAAAAAAAAAGAAAAGGGGGAAAAAATCACAACTGACCAAATACTACATTGTTAGAAACAGTTTCGTCTACTCCTGCGGTTCTACTTTGAGCAACACAATGCCAGCAATAAGGGTCATAATAAGAAGTGCTAGACTTGCCAAGGCAGTATTTCACTGGGCTGAAACACCTTATTACACAGCCAGCAAGATTGTTTAAGTGCTGAACATTTTGCAAGTTAAATCTCTGTAAGTATGACTGCAACATGCAAAGAGTAACTTAACCATAACGGTTAGCAACTGCCATCCAATGTCCTATAGAACGCTAAAATTGCATCATTTTACAAAAATGGGAATTTAAAGTCTTCTGGAGAGGGTGAGTTTATAATGCTGTTGGACCAGTAATATAAAACATGAAAGATTTCATCCAGCTGCAATAATTCTGCTACTCTGATGCACAGTTTCTTTAAAAATGTCTATGTGCATTGCTATGTTTAGAGATGCTCATGTTTTGTCTTTATGTATTCCCCCAAAGTTAGAGGATTTCCTTTGGACAGTGGCTGAATTTCAGCTGGGAAAACTAAAAAAAGGTTGCTACTTGAGAGCAAGGGCCTGTGATCCTCCACTTGGCAGGACAATAGAGCATCCTATGAAATCTGTGCCATAAATTTAAGAGGTTCATGGAAACTGGGAAATGCAATTCAAATCCCCGTCTCCACAGCACCTCAGAGCCAGAGCAGCATCGCAGTAGGGGAAAACCAGTTTGAGGTAAATAAAGTTGCAGATCTACAGTTCCCACACACCTCCCATTTCACACCTCCTGCTTGTCTCCAAATCTCTGTCCCAGAAACCGCCCACACACACACACTTTGCTCCCCCCACCCCCATCCCCGAGCAGAATTTCCAGTAAACACAGGGTGTGCAGCCCTTGGGGGTCTAGGCCATTAATTCTGACCTCCTGGTGCCATAAAACTGCAGTAGATCCCGTAAAGTCCTTTAGTAAGTTAGGTGTCTAATTCCCATTATCCAGAGTCATTGCATAGAGGGAAGAAAAAAAAAAAAGAAAAAAAAAAAGAGGAAAACAAAAAGGCAATTAGGGACTGTAAACTCCCTCTTAAACGTTTCATATAAGATTCCTAAACCTGTTTTCAATGATCAGATCCTGTGAGAAGACTTTTATCTTTTAGAGGTTCTCACATTGTATTTTGAGATGCAGAGCAGCTAGAACACGGCTTACTACTGGTTGTACAGCATAGCACAAAGCAGTGTGCAACAGAGCAGATACCACCTCAAGTAATTTTCAGAGTCCCTTTCATTGAAAAGATTGCATTAAGAAGAGGCGTGGAGAACTTTTCCTCAAAAAAAGGCCAGAGGATGAAATTTCCATTGTAAGTTCCACAGCAATTTGTAAATAAATATACCTACTAACTAGTAATTAACATTTTATTAGATAAATGACTCATGCTCACTAAATTACCATGCATAAATATGCCATTAATATGCAGCAGAACTTATAGTTCAAAGCTATCAGCAATGTAAACATATGTTCACACACTCCATCTCAGTGTACTCTTGTATCTGCATTCAAGGACTGCCATGCAAATGGATCCATGATTTAGGGGCTTAAACTATAAGGGAAAACTACGTCTTTCAGCTGAGCTTACTCTGGTGATGGGATGAATTTGCTTCAGCCCGCAAGAAGGCAGATCCATCATTGTGGAGCTGTTTGCTCTCTGCTGATTAGCACCAGGTAGAAAGCCTCATTTTCTGACTGTTAGAGAAATGCCAGGCTCTCCAGTGACTGAAGAGGAATAGAGCATTTCACACACGGGTAGGGCTCGCCTTCATCCCAGCTGGTGCACATGTAATTATTATTGTGATGCAATTGACACAACCAGAACTAACATCATCCTCTACCGGTGAGGACACAGCACAACATACCTGTCCTCCCTTCCTCCCCTCCGTTCTTCTGCCCAGCAGTGTAGGCTAAATTAGATAATTCTGAGCTTCACTTGTAAGAGAAGGTCTCTTACCACTTTGGCCCATTTTTCTACATCCTTGTGTGCCCGTATCTCCATAATAGCAGTGCTTCGCCTGCATCCCGGCTGTGCCAAGCAGCAAAGCAGGGGTGTGCTGCTCCCATCCCCCAGCTGCAGGGTAGAAGCAAAGCAAGAGCAAGTGCTCTGCCCAGGCCCATCCAGGACACGCTACGAGAAGGCACAGTACTTTCAGCCAGAGCCAGTCCTTCAGCCACAACACCGTGCCTTGCTCTGAACAGGAATATGTGGTAAAGCATGATAGGCTTCAAAGAGACTTAGAAATACATGTGCTCACCATTTATTATCTGGAAATACATGAAATTAATTTCCTTTACACACCTTTCTTCCTCTCTGTTAGAAAACTCTTTTCTAGGAAATAATCAATGGTGTTCAGTGTTTGGCTTTTATCCTGCTGTCAGGGTTTCCAAATACACGACCCTCAGGAGTTTCTAGTAGTACCTAAAATATGACATGCATGAGAAAAGTTTTACCTGGACACCTTACAATCCAGCTCTTGATTAATTCTAATTTGAGAACAGAACAAAACACAGTGAGTAGTATCAGGGTGACAACCAGATAGCAGAAAGCACCGGGGATCAGGACATTAATGCAGAACCTCCCTTGAAAACAGCATTTTTACCTACTCACACTTTGCAGACACAAAGTTGAAGGCAACTTTACTTTCTCCAGAAGCAAACCTGCATCCATTCAGATCAAATCTGTGTCTGTTCAGGTTGAAAGAGCAGAGGAGGGAGCCTCAGCAGTTTTGGGGTGCATAGCAGCCCAACAGTTCTCCTCTGCATCCCAGCTAGGCAAGGGACTCCTGATGCTTCCCTCTGCTTGCAGCCACCCTGGACCTCCCCAAAAGCAAGCACTCACCTGAGCATGCACGAGCAGCCACTCATACTCAGCACCTCCTACAGCTGGTATCAATCTTTTATATTCCTTAAACACATTAATAGCTTATTAGAGGTCAAGGAAATCATGAGTAGCTAATTCTTCCCCCTGGGAAGTCCTACCTTCAGCCCCTTACCTGGTAAATATAAGGGCATTGAGGACCCACTTGGTACTTTTCACTCTGCTTCTAATTTAAATACATAGTCTAACCAAAATGTATATATTATTGTTTCCTGGGGACATGATTAACCTTCCTTTCCACTACCACTGAGCACTGATTTTGGCCGACAGGATATTTTGGCAACTAATTCCCTGTTGAGCAGAGGACAAACATTGCCCGGTAGTTCAAAGCTGCCTCTACCTCTTCTCAAGGTACCTGTGGAGTACACAACATCATTTATTAAAGGTCTTAAAAGGCTACACAGAGCTGTACAATGTGAGCTTAAAACTTTTTGGTTAAAATATCAGACACACTGCACGGTTCAATATCCCTTCCCATTTACAGAGCATACAAGGGTTCTGCCTTTTGCAACTACAAGTTCAATATTGTTAGAGGGGCTGTCCTGAAAAATTAACCTTAAAAACCTCACAGGAGCTTTTTTTTCAGAAATGGGGAGGAGAAAAACACACCTGAAGTTGTCTGTGTGCTTTTTCAAAGTACGCAGGAAATTTGCTGATTGTGTTCTACACACAAACAACAGAAAATGCACATATACGGGTAGATGTTTTCCATAACAATGCTCTGAGAAATTCCATTAGATCTCAGATATTATCCCTGGTTTTATAGAATTGCCCACAGAGACAGGCACCAACAGCACTATTAAGTATGAAGAAAGTACCAGGCTTGTTACAGGAGCTTTATGAGAGCCAAGGATCAAATATTTTTTCACAGTTTTATGTGGATAGTTTCATGAAAATTGATCAGGTCTAAAAAGTCACAGTCCAAATGAAGCTAAGGTTAAAGATAATTTATACATGATATTCCTAATTTTATTCTGAGCCCTTTTATTACTATGTAGGCCTTTATGACTTTAAAGAAAATGTCAGTGGCAGCAAATGACATTGTACTGAATAATCTAGTTATGAGGGAAAAGACATTTAAAACTATTCCATATCAGCTTTGCTCTGTTCTGCTGAACTTACAGTTTTATCCCACACAGCTGGCAAAACTCCTCTCTGTATTTTTAAATCCTCTTCACGGTTGCTTTACAAACCAATGTCTATTCTTCTTCTTTTTAATTCTTTTGAAATTTCGTGTTTTTCTCTCTTTTGTAAGAAATTCGAGGGAATTCAGTTATGACCTCACATGTGCAGGGGCTTATCACCATGTGTGTTGCTGTCTCGGCTATCCAGCAGATCCCCGAGTGTTTAGGACATGGGAGAATTTGCTTGGTTCTTGATGTTTGTGCCACTTACCTGTCCTTGAGAGCAGCTACTGCATTCAGATCAGTGCCACGGCAGGGACGCCAATACCAGACATATTTTTGCAACTTTTCCAGTGGACAGCCAAGGTATTTCCTTAAAGTGCTGCCTGTACAACACTGGGAACAGGGATGGGTTTGAAGGGCGTATCTGGCCCTTCCTCAGAGCAGCCCTTTTCCCTTTTCCCAGTTTGAAGGGTTTGTTCCCACCTCTCCTTTTCCTCCTTTTATCCCGTCTCCAAATATGAAACAGCAACAACAACAAACCTACAAAAGATTATGGATATTTGCAGTGTTATTATAGAACCTGGCTTGATTGTCTTTCAGACAGACATCTGTCTCCTGCCAGCAATGTTTGTGGGTTGGTTGGGTTTTTTTTCTCTTTTTCCAACCAGACAAAAATGGCCGCGATGCAGAGTGATGCATCAGGCAGGCTGCTGGCACCCCTCTAAAAGCCACTGTTTGATGCACAGAGCAGGTCCAGAGGGGCAACTTTTCCCAAAGAGGTTCACAGGGGATTCCCAGAGGAGAGCACAGACCACAGCCCTGTCCCTACTGCTCTCCAGGACAAGGTCTCCTCATGGTGGGACAACCTGCCACGAGATGAAAGACCTGCCTAATGAATGATGGCCAGGAATGTGCTCCCAAACACCATGTATGCTTAAATTATTGACATGAACCCAAAATACCTAAAATCCACCAGAAGGATTCTCTCAGTATTTAGGGATCTCAATGCAAACTGTGTTCCTTGAAGCACTTTGCCTTTGACATAAGAGAAGGATGAACACATAAATCTGGCATAGGTACAGCTCTGTAATTGTTAGAAATGAAGCTTATACATGAATACCAGTCATTGTGTGCATGTACTGGAAGTAAACAGTGTTAATAAATGAAAATAAAGAGTATGTTCGTATCACTTGTTGGGACTGTATTTCAATTGCTTAAAAAACTCTGGTGTTAAACAGATTGCTGTTGAGGGTGGGGGATGGGGGGTGTTCATTTCTTGCACAGGGAAAGAAATTAGAGTTCTTATCATTAACAGTCTTTACGAATTCTGCTACTGTCTGAATCAACACTACCCCTGGTTTTCCAGATGCTTGTTTGAAAGGAAACCGTTATTGCATGTCATAATTGTGTTCATAGCTGAGTAAACACCTTCACAGGTGCAAAAAGATCCAAAGGCTGCAAGAGTTGTAAGGCTGAAAAAGCAGAAATTTTATAGCTATGTCACAGACAAAGAAGATGTAGAAATGAAATACAATATTTTCCTGTGTCTTAAGTGTAAAACTTGATTAGCTTGAAAAGCAGCTAGAGTCTTCTGTCCATGCACAAGATTTAATCAAGAATGTAGTCTTGTTTGAAAAGTGATTAGGTAAAAATGTCATTGATTTCTAAAGCAAATCTGCTCACCAAGTATTTCAGAGATATAGACTCCTTTTTCTTGATACTATTTATGTTTTAACTATTTTTCAGCAGTGGCCAAATTTAGCTATCACGGTATAATAAGAGTAGAAATTGTTATGACAGGTGTTTTTTTCTAAGTGCAAAGCCAATTCCTGGCTGCAGGATTTGGCTCTCCCTACTATTTTTGAGCATGTCTATCTTTCCTCATCGCTATCTTGCACTAATATTTCTTTCAAACAAAAATCAGTCCAGTGAAGCAACGTTCTTTTTGGTCAACCAACTGTCCCAGCCTGCTACAACTATCAGAGAAGGCAAAGGATCGCAGACCTGAGACATGCAGTAACCCTTCCATGCTACAGAAAATAATAGCAATTGAAAGTACCATCTCCTATCTGGTTTAATACCCTGCAGAGGAAGATGTTATCACTGTATTTCCTGAATCCTGGAGATGTAGATTAGACATTAGGAAGAAATTGTTCCCCGTGAGGGCGGCGAGGCGCTGGCCCAGGCTGCCCAGAGCAGCTGTGGGTGCCCCATCCCTGGCAGTGCTCAAGGCCAGGCTGGATGGGGCTGGGGGGAGGGGGCCCTGCCCAGGGCACAGGGTGGGACTGGGTGGTCTTTAAGGTCCCTTCCAATGCAGACCGTCCTATGGTTCTATGAAATCAGCACTCAAGCTGATATGTCCCTTTCAAATGGCTGGAGAATCAGTTCTTGGTTATTCTTGCAAACATTGTGGTGTCTCTGGCTGGTGAGCCGCCTGAGCGGGTTGGAAGATGCTGTAACCAACCCAGCCATACAGAAATGCGGGTCTGACAAGGCAGTCTCAGGCCTTCACAAGGGGACCAAGTACTACAGGATAAAACCCTTGTGCCTAAACTGCAGGGTTTGGAAAAGGCTGGTGACTGCCTGTGATGGGGCTGGTGCTCAGCGCTGGAGGCATACAGGATGGGTGTTTTACTGTGCTTCTCATCCATACAATGTGTTTAGGTCACTTATTTTCTATAAAGAATATTTGATGCCAGAGTGTAAGAATTACTGTGGATCAGGCAAACTGTCCACCCACATGACCATCCGTGACCTCAACCAAGCTTCCAAATGCCCCACAGAGACCAGAAGATCCCCGTGTGGGTCAGGCGGGAAAGGCCACAATGAATGCTCCTTCCTAACACCAGTTCCTTGCTGTTTTCATCAAATAAATAAATAAATAAAACAGTAATTGAATATATATAGATACTCTCTCTCTCTATATATATATATATATATGGTAAACGATGCATAGTTTTTAGTAAATATGAGTGGATCTATCCCCTTAAGTGTGCATCTTTAAAAATAAGTCATTTGCTAGTTATTATAATTACTAATATTCTCAGTAACTGCCTAAATATATATAAACGTATTAACCTCTTCATTATTATGCATTTATTTCATCCAAGTATTTTTCAGATAAACAAATTTTTAATAAATCTTGCTCCATAATGTTGAAGAAATTACCAAATCCCCCTTTACCTGAACAGGATCTTTTAATATGATTTTTAATGAGATATCACAGAAACCCTGGAATGGTCCTGTAGAGATGTTATTGATCTTTGGAGTTAGATCACCTTAATGATTATCTTTCATAGCAGCTGGAATATTTTACTCCTTGTCTGGTAGAAAGACACATCTGAAGGTTAAATAAAGTGAGATGCAGCAAACTTTTGGCAAAAGTTTGTAAATCCACCATGTGAAGGAGGGAGAGAGGATTATTTGTTGTGGGTATAAACCTGCAGATTATTTGCAGGTCCCAAAACACCTTCTTGCCCCTGTTCACAAAACGCCAGGGAGCACAGGCCCAGGGTCTAAGGCTACAACTCTGGGCAAAAATCAAGTCGGTTCATGCAGCAGAAGCTGCAGCAAACATGACTGCATTTTTTCATTCACTTGCAAGACTGTGGCACTTTGGTAGGTAATAAAAGTGCATTCATTGAAACACCCAGCACGTGATCCGAGACTTTCAAATTCATCGTGTACTCTGGTTTTCTTATTTTTAGAAGCAGAGTATCCTTTGCTACAGCAGTGCATCAAGGAGATTTTCCCTTATCATGTCAGAGCCTGCCAAAGCCTTCCGGGGCACGCCGAGGCTCAGCGCTGCTGCACGCTGCTGGACGCTGGGAGAGCATCCTCACAAACATCTGATTTGATCTTTTTTCAGGCTGGACTTCATTGAAATAATTTTATCAATTCTTCCTTGGGATCCTTGAGGGTATGCTGCAAAGAAATCAGCATGTACGTTTTCATAATGATGTTCCACATTTTCATTCTGAAAAACAGTGCATGCAGCACCACAGATTAAGGGGAATACTGCCAGTGGTTTTATAGCTAAAGCCTAACCTTCCTTGACCTTTGTTTTCTTTTTTTTAATGTCTCCCAGTATTGACAAGGCCTTTAATTTGTGATCCAAGGCTGCACCACTTCTCAAGATGAAGCTGCATTAGGAAGCAGTACCTGATGGCTGGGGAGGACAGATCCTGGGGGCAGCTCTCACCTTCTTCCCTGAGCATCCAGGCACAGGCGGCACGCAGCGGAAAACCAGCAAATTATAATTCACACGACAGATAAATTTACTGGGGGAAAAGATTCAAAGCACCCAGAGCAGAGTTAAAAGAAGACAAATATAATGAAGCAGGAAGGAGCTCGCACCATGCTCCTGCCCCCAGTGTTAGGGGATGCAGGGTGCCCCGAGCATCCTTCCCACGCTGCCCCACACCACGGCTTCTGCACAAGTCCCACGCTGCCCCACACCACAGCTTCTGCACAAGCCCAGCGTAAGGCATACAGCCCTGTGGGATGGCTTTCACCCAACCTCAGCATCGGTCCCGAGGGCCAGATCTGCCATTCCCCACCAGGCACCGCCTGCAAACAAAATTTAACAGATTTTGATTCTCCCCCAAGAGAGGGATGAATGTACCCCGGGGTGCTCCCGAAAGGCAGGAGATGGCACTCACTGCCTTAGGCCCCAGAGCAGCCGCACGCCAGGGATCACAGGGCTGGTGACCAGCAGGGACAAAGCGGTCTGGGGGCTGCATGGGCACCAGTGCTGTGAGGAGGGGGCCAGGAGCAGGGCCGGGGGGGGGGGGGGGGGCGTGGCAGATCTGTGCCGCTCAAGGATGCTGCAACGGTGGAGCATCCCTCCAGTGGCCCTTTAAGCCAGATTGAAAGATGCTCTGCATTGCCAGGCTGACAAAAAAGCGGCATTAGCCGAGCAGTGAAACTGGCTCTGTATGTTTAATGTCTCTCAATGGCTGGGGTGGGATAGCACGGCGTAAACTGAAAGTCAAGCAGCTGAATCCTTGTGCACTGCTTTGAAAAATTAGGGGCATTTATAATGTCTAATATGTTGCAAGCCAGGATGATTTAACAGATGGTTTAAAAAGAAAATCAGCATGTCAGGCAAGGCCCATTGTGTAGCTCTCTGTAGATTTGTATAGAATGTGAGAGTGATAAAAAATATTTTTCTTCTCTATTTCAATACTGAAAGATGTTAAAACTTGAAACCTTGGGGGAAATTGCTTAATTACCCTCATGGTGTCAGTGGTCCAGAGCACTAGGAAATTTCAATTCCCTGCAGAAAGGGGTCAAATAGGGAACAACCAGGACACTTTTTAAACTCTTGTTAATGCCTCATAACCTTTAATGAATAATTTTCAGTATCATGGCCAAGCTAACCTCACACAAAAGATAGTAATATTTACCTCTTCGTAGCTTCAAACTTAATTCTGTGCACAGAGAGAAAAATATAAACAACGTATTTGCTTCCATGCAGACAGAATACATGGCAGGAAATTTGGATTTTTAAATGCTTGTGCTTCTGTTATACATAGATTTATAATTTCTGTACAATTATAGAATTAGGATGCAAAACCAACTTAACTTTTCTTATACAAGTACAGTAAGCTGGGATTTTCCCATACCATGCATTCAACAATTACACAGTATTTTTATTTTAGAAAGAAGAGTTAATATTTAAAGTTGCCCTTTAATACTCATTTGGAAACACTGACTGAATAATAAGCCAAGCAGCTCAGTGTATCACATCTCTATTAAATTCTCTTGCCTTTTTTAAGATTAAAAAAAAAAAACAAACAACTTTTTTCTTCCTCTAAATGCAAATCTTTCTGTGTAACACTGTGCCTAATCTACTACAACTAATTAATCTGTTTGAGCTGATGAAATGTTACCTCTGCATTTTTTGTTCCTTGTATACAATTATTGTAACAGTGGTGAATAAATCAATATTCCCAATCCAACTGTAAAAAACAATCAAGAAAAGCAGTGCTTCTCAGGGAAAAAACACCAAATAATATTTATTAACTCTGTCTCAATCCACAGCAGAGCCTAATACCATTCAAGCATTTTCTGCAAGTGTAATAAGCAAACTCAAATACATGATGAAAGTGGCACATGCCAATAATTTCACCATTTTACACTGCAGAGTAATTGAAGGATTTAATGAGAAACAAACCAATAAAAATAAATAGACCATGCGAGAGGAGGAGAAACTGATCTAAAATGGAAGTTGTTCCATTGTGAGTTTTAGGGGGTTTTGCATGGTTTGACCAGGAAAAAATGGTGTTGGGACGATTGGCTGTTTATTTCTACTTATTTTACATTTTGCAGTTTGATTTCAAAAGAGGAAAATGCCACTTGTTCTATCTAGATTTGATTCTGCATCAATATGCTATCCTTTTGCTGCCATTTCCGACAGTTGTGTTATTTTCCTACTGAATTATATGATGAATAGTATCTTTCTGCCTGAAGTTAGAAACTGTTTCTGTTGTATTGGTATTTATAAATAACTCTGAGCAGCCTAGCCTTTTAAATAATGGCACAGAGTCCTTCTGCTTTTAGAAATGTCTATAAATCACAGTCCTCATGAAAGGAATTCTGATTACAAACAAACTCCTTTGTCTCAGCGGTACCCCTAAATTTTTGGCCGTGTACAAATGTCTCACTGAAGGATGCCACCAGCACCAGAGTCAATACAGAGCAGGGACCATACAGGCTTGGACAGAAAGAACATTATGGCTTTACATCTTTTTGATGTGCGTTTTCAGTAACCCCAGAGCTGGATCAAGCTTTCAATCGGTCTGACCTAGCAAAATCTCACAAATGGATATTTTAAAAAGAAAAACAACACTTGAGCTGAAGAATTTTCACCTCTACTTGAGCCACCCCGTAGGTGGTGCCCCAGTGACAAAGCTGGGGGCGGCAGAGCCGGCACGGCTCCTTCCATGTGGGATTTTGGCAGGGCACAAGATCTGAGATGCTTCCAACTGAGCCCTGGGATAACACTTCGTGGGAAGGAGTTCAGATTCAAAACCAATACCCCAAAACCTTTTGAGGGACTAAGGCAAATGCGGGGTTGGTTTGTAAAGGCCAAGTGAATTGTTTGTCACTTTCTGTCTCCACTGGAAATGCAGATATTTACAATGTATCTTCATTTCCAAAAAACCTAAATTCCTGAGAAATGTGGACCAGAGTGGGTTCCTCACTTGCTAAGCATGTGAGACAGGCAAACACAAGCCTGACAAACCTGTATATTCAGAGCAATCCTTTTAAATATTGAGTACCGTACATCTGGTAAAAGAAACAATAAAACATAATCTCATCTCTAAAGGGGATTATTTTCAGCCACATTGTTTTGATGTTTTTTCTTGCATGCACAATTGAAAACACTGACTTGTAATAAGTTATTGCTTTTTGTGGTGCTTTGGGAAAGAGGGAGAGGGCAGGTTCAAAGACCAAGTGCGGAGAGGGTTCTCCCTAGACAACTGAGGTCCAATCTCAGCGTACAGGTCAGCGACCCTTTTATAAAATCTTTGAAGAGCTTTTTTGAAGAGTATTGACTGACCAAAGCCTTTTATTTCATATCAAGTTCAAATGTAATGTCTTTATGACCATAATCACAAATCAATGAATTAGGACATTCAGATTATTTAGATAGAGCTGAGAGTGTGCGGCACACGCTGAGGCCTTTTTCAAACCACTGGTAGCCTTCAGATGAACATTGTATCCCACTACGTTGTTTACCAGACAAGCATTTTACAAAATAGTGTCCACTAACAAAGTATTTTCTATCTCTTTACTTGCCAAAAGAACAAGTTTTCCCTGGACAACACAACAGGAATTGTTGTTTTATCTGCCTTGGTAAAAAGGAAGCTAGAAGAGTTATGAATCCCATATTCCTCTGTCTTCACCCCAGCAAACATCATCATCATCATCATCATCATCATCATCATCATTATTATCATAACAACACCACCACCAACAACAATAATAGCAAGTAGTAGTAGTAGTAGTAGCAGTAGTAGCAGTAGCAGAAGTATTTCAATAGCGTGGAGGACATGGACTC
Source organism: Falco peregrinus (assembly GCF_023634155.1). Classification (NCBI taxonomy): domain Eukaryota; kingdom Metazoa; phylum Chordata; class Aves; order Falconiformes; family Falconidae; genus Falco; species Falco peregrinus. Next base: position 2,418,354 of record NC_073721.1, on the reverse strand, counting down.
TTCTATAACCTGTTCTTATACAGCAAAAAAAACCCACAACTCCTGCCCCATAAAAATTACAATACCTCTTTTTGCAACAAATTTAGTTTGTACTATAAGTACAGTTTCGCTTGTGTTACCTTCCATATAAACACCAGGAGACAGTGAAATTTTATTTTTCTGAGGTTCTCTTGCTTTTTCCCAAAAGACATTGTGTCGCTTCTCCACCGGTGACAACAAGCACATACCTGTCTCCTATCAGAGCCAAACCACCTAGCATCCTAGAAAATATGTGTGGATGTTGTGTTGGTCCCCAAGCTCCATCGTCCCAGACTGAACTTCTTTGGCCTGTTTTCCTGCCCACATGGCTGGTGGCAGCCCGCACCTCCATGCAGTACGGTGTGGCTAGGGGCTCTGCAGCAGCTGCAAGGGCCAGAGGCAAAGTTCCACCCCAAAACTCCCTGACTTTGTACACTCAGTGCAAAACAAAACTGTTTACAGAAGATGGATTATAGAATAAGAAGTTATTACAGTACAGCACAAGGTCAGTTGTACTTCCAGTGCCAAAAAGTTATAAAGGTCTCACATTTTTGGCAGGAACACCTTACTAATGAAATACAAACCATCGTGTTAGGGACTTTAATGTTTTCACAATGTTTTAATGGACCTTACTCAAGTACCAGACCGAGTACATGTTCATGGCCTCGCTTCTTGTGCTAAGTGTTTATTTTTCACTATCCCAATGGAGGGAAAAAAATAACTGAAATTGCTCTTCTGTCAAATTCATGGATGCATAAAAGTGTGAGACGGAAGAATTGAGTATTCTCACTCCCGTCGTGACTTCTGGCAGCAAGAGGGTGGCGCAGAGAATCAGGCTGCAGGTTTCAAACACTGACACACCTTGGACCTGGACTTTTCAATTCTGGCATTCTTGGCCTTTCTTTTCCTCTTTTCCCAGCTGGTTTCCAAGGAGGTCTGAATGGGGAATGGAAAACTCCACCATGGAATCCAGCCCTTCCAACACAGAAAGGGAAATTGCTTTCTGTGGTGCAAAACCTGTAGGAAAACTTGTCCCACGAACAGGGGAGCAAGGGCAGCATGGTACTGAGCAAGGTGGGAGCAGTGGTTCCCAGCAGCATATTTCTTCATTCTTTAACAGACAAAAATTTAATGCATCTGTACATGCAAACCAGGAACTTTTCCCATACCTGTGGATGTATGTTTGCCATAGGTACTGCTACTGCTGCTCTAGATAGGAAATGTCCAAGTGCAAAACTCTGGCCAAGAACCCGCCAGTTTCTAGGATAGCTAATAACAATGCTGACATGCCGTCCAGCATCACTTGCAAACTTTTAAGCATGCTATAACATGCCCTTATTATGCTTCATCAAAGACACCAGCAGAAAAGTCGAAGTAGCAAACAAAAGCTGTAAAAAACTTACAGATTCTAGCATAACTGCTGCACTTTATTGCTCTTTCACAGCCTCAGCCAGAAGTATTTCAGCGTTGGTCAGGATTTGACTCACCGCACCACTAATTAAACAAGTAATTTTCCAAAAAGCTGAGAGATATGCCTGTGAGCAGAATAACTCCTCCAGAAAGGGTGAGATTTCAGGCAGTAACTGGCTGGCAACTGCCAAAGCAACATCTACTCCAGCTCACCTATCGCCATCCTCCACGGGACACAGTGCAGCCCCTTCCCATGCTCCAGCAGGCTCCAAAAATCCCAAATCAGAGTTCAAAACCAGGAGTTTCTGGAGATCGACCAGCAGAACCCAGACCAACCCCCTTGTCCTTTCCCAGCACTGCCCCCCGAGCATCGCTGCCCGCAGGTGTCGGTGTCGGGGCTGCCGGCTGCCACTCACCCGCAGAGCTCCAGCACCGGAGGAAGCTGGCAGAGTGCTACGGGAATATTACACGTTTGTTATCCTGCAGTCCGCCCTGTGATCAGCCTGCCAGTTTACTTTTTTGTTACACAACATGTATTTTTATCGTGAGTCTCCAACAGAAAATTTATGGAGTTTTCAGGTTGTCTGTATAAATAAAGAATATTAGTGTGTCACACGGTGGAAGTATACACCAAGTTTTGGCCTGTGCTGCCAAGTGCTGCAGCATTGCTATTTGTTTGCTTGGGTTTTTATCAATGGAAATTATAGAATAGGTATTTGCCCTGCTTTAGCTGTCAGCCAATCCATGTAAATTCTTGCTATTATGGGGAAAAAAAAGAAGTGTCCCTGCATGACCCATCAGAATTTCATTTCTGGCCTCAACTGCATGCTTGCATAAAGCTTTCTCAGGAACACCAGGACAAATAAGTATGCTAGATCTCTTGAATGCTCATTTTTCAGTCATACCAAGGAAGATTGGCGGGTATGTTGCGCCGTTCCAGTGTAATTAGTCTTTTTTAATGAAATGGACCCTGATATATTCCACTGTGGAGCTTCAATAATAGAATTTAAGTGAAAGTAATTTCAAAGTGCAACAGTAGTTTACATATTAGTTATTGTATAAAGAAAAAAAAAATGCTCTGCTGTTCTAGGTTAAATGCAATTAACATCCAGGCCTTCTGCAAGACTCCTGGGACAGAATGATTGGTTTGGCAGGTTATTTCTCAGATTTTGATAAAATGAAAAAGGAACCCGAGATTATTTTAGCTATATACCCTTGCTGAAAATATTACAGCGCTCTCTAGATTCAAGACCTCAAAGAAACTTAGTAGAACACATATAACTCTGGAATTTTTACTAATCAAATTACTCAGAAGCACAATTACCACTTGAGCTGCTGCATGTATAATATTCTGTACAAATAAAATTTTGCAAGTCCAAGTAGATGTCAATTCCTTTCTATTTAGCATTCACTGTGAGAGGGGTGGAAAGGTTTTTCTGTTTGTATTTGGAAAAACACAATATCCAGAACCCTGACAAGGGAACAAACACTGTGGTAATAACAGAAAAACATATTCAGCACCTTTCCATATTGTGTGTAGCTGTATCTTACATCCAAAGAAAAATGTGCCTTTATGAGGAAAACAGAAAGCACTATTACTGTTGTAATCTTTACAACTGTTACTGTGTTGTAAGACTGTTCAAATGTACCAAGGAGGATTTTTTAATGTTTTATTATTATCTTTCTTTATCTCTAGAATGCCTATTTAAAAAAAAAACAATTTATTTCCTCATTTGAACAGTCAAGTCTTTCAGTCCCAGTTGTTCCTATGAATTCCACGGTTATCTAGGAATAAAATCTAACTCTTGTGGCATCTATTAGCAAGTTTGGTGGGGTATTATTGCAAAGGACCTCACAAAAAAATTGGCCATTCTTACTTGCATAGGAATGCTTAGATCAGATCCCACTATTTAAATGTTTCTATAGGGGAAAAAAAGATGCAGTTTAGGGCAAACACAAAATGCTGGCTGATCTGTATTGTTTTCTGCTTTTGGACACTTTCTGCAATGTAGATGGTCCTTCACAGGCTGTTAAACACAACCTCTGGCTCAGGAAGTCACCGGGATGCAGATTGCTGGAGATGGGAAAACAGCAAGGAAAGTCTCACTGTGCGTCTCCCCGTTCCTATACTCATCCTTATGCACCAACTATTAGCCAATGAGACAGGGTATGGGACCAGACGGATTTTTAATATAGCCCACAACAGCTATTCCTATGGTATTACCAGAGCATTTTACCTTTAGGAAATTGCAGTGTGACTGTGTTTAAAACCTACTAAAGTTAATAGAAATATTCTCATTGACTTCCGTGAGCTCTGGACCACTCTATTGGATGCGTGTTTTCACCTTGACCTTCAGTCATGTAAAAAATTTAGATTTCTAGTGAAAGCTACTCATCTAAAACATAAAGAGAAGTAGGTACCTCCACAGGATAATTAAGTTTATCTTTGAAGAGGTGGTTAAAAATCTCCCCTTCCCCCTCTATCACCTACAGAAGTATCTTGGATGTAAAGCCAAAAGTAGATATGCAACTCTTAGAAGGCTGTGATAAATGAGATGGCTCCCATCCCTAGTGGCACACTGGGTGACAGTAATCATAAAGTGAACTTTACCAGTCCAACAATAAGAGGAATAAATGCCAAAAGGGAGAAACAATGTGCATAGAGACCCAGAAACTCCTCCAGAAAAGGCCAGATCAGAAACACCGAACACAGCATTTGTGTTAGCAGCAGTTTTAGGTACAATCTAAGTTACCCCAGGCTTCCAGCTTAATTCACTCCTGCTTTGGCAGGCCTGCCTGCTTGGTTTTCTTTACCTTTCAGTGCCTGGACACCAGGGCAGAGGTAGTTGTGAGCTGCACACTGGACATCGCCACCGCAGACCCATTTCCCACCTTCTGCTGGCACTCATCTGAGCTGACCTTGTCCAAAACCTCCATGTGCCATCACACACCTCGAGCTGCTGAGTTTCCTTAGGAAATACTATTTGGGGGCTTGTTTATTTTGCTGTTATGGGTATGTTTTTCTACAAGAAATTACATTTAATTATGTTACAATATTTTCAGAACTGTTAATGCTAATATTAATGCACTGAAAATCATTTTTACTTAATTTTTACTGGGTGTTCTTGTATAATTGATAGGGAATTTGTTATTAAATCTTTTATTTGACTGATTACTTAATCATTCCCACATGGTTATTGAAGACAATCTTACATATAATTAATTTCACTAATAGAGACTCCCCATGTTTTCCTTCCTAGGCCAGTGTCTGCATGGTTATCATGTAATTTAAGGCTTTCCTGGGGCAGCTTTAAATTATGCACATATTTGTATTAATTATATATGGCCAGATTCTGCTACCTTGTATATCATGGCTAACACCCCCTTCTGTGTGTAGCTCCTCTGAAATCAATGGAGCTCCTTGCCACCGGATCAGTGTGATAAAAAGTGCTGGAAAACGAGTGCAAATCTGAAGAGAGAAAGAATTTAAGTTAGCTGCTTTCATTCACTTTCCACCAGCGCAGGCCTCCCCGGGTATCTCCTGCCCTCTCCCTTTCATCACAGCTAATCCAAACAGACGGGTTCATCCGCTACACCACCATTTCAGGATCAGAAATATGACAGCACATGAAGCACCAAGGCACGGGGAAGGGAGCGCTCTCCTTTACCACCTATGAAATGCAAAGATATAGGGCATACAGTAAGTAACAAAGGACCACAGGCCATGTGTGCAAATGTGATAGGGAACAAATTATGTTCAATGTCATGAGAAAGCACAGAGTTATCAATCAGGTGACATGCCAAATCCGTGACAGGATGCTAAGCAATGCACCTGATGCCAATTATTGACTCCCAATGACAAACTGGCTTTGCATATTGCATATTTTCCCCCAGACTGAAACACAGCGGCAGTTCAAATAATAGGTAACTACACCATTGTACTTGCGAGGGAAAAAGGAAAGAGCATGTGAGAGGCAGAGTCACGAGGAATTAACATGAGCAGCAGCATCCCGCCCAGCTGTAATTTGCATTTTGATGACAGCAGCAGCAGCAGGGTCTGCAAAACCTCAGGACTCCACCAAAACCAGGAAACCAGGAGCGGCTCTGGGACAAGGCTTCCCAAGGGTCCCCAGGGAGCTGCCCCCAGGAGCACAGCATGGGCTCAGGATGCACTGGCTCCACTGCAGAGCAGAGCAGGGTCAGCGCCTCACTTGCCCGTGCTTACCCCCATCTCTGGGAGCTGCCTGAGCCCCGAGCACCCCCTGCCAGCTGCCTTGCATGCCACTTTTCCATTTACATGCTTTTCTTAAGCACGCCTATCAAAACCCACAGCCCCAGTGATGCTTGCTGACATTTATTCTGTTTCAAGAGCTAGCCAGTCTAGTTTAAAGCTTCTTTTCAATGAGACATGAAACTTGCTAATCTCCCTTTAAAGGACTTGCTGAAATTCTTCCTCCAAACCATGCTCTCGGCTACAACAAAATTCAGTCTCGGTGCTCACGATACACGGCACACTCCTTGGAACTGGCTCTGCTCAAGTCATGCAAGTGATTGAGCTCTGGCAACTCAAATGAAGTTTCAGATGGCTGCAACCAATATTGCCTTCTCCTGCCTTGCTTCTTCCTTCCCAAATCTGCTTGTCAAAATTCTGCATCTAAACGTACCTAGGGTGGAGCCAGGCTTCAACTCCTGAACCCAACCCCTCTCTGCACACTGCATCTTGCGTCATTTTGGCAGATGTAGGTGGATACGAGGCAAGATCTGCATCAATGGAAATACCGACAGCTGCAGAGGAAATCCACTGAAGTCAACAAGACGGAGCATAGTGCTCAAGTTAAGCATGAACTCAACTATTTGCAGCATCAATGCCATAGCAAGAACTTTTTAAATCCATTTATTCTCGGGGAGCTGAGTGGAGCATGAGCTGCATACAAAAGAGTGGCCATGATAAGTTCATTTAAAACGGAGGCTCTTCCTAGCTAACATTTTAAGCTGCCCTCAAGCAATTTTCTGCCATGCAGCAGTCTTTCTGAAAAAATGGTCTTATGAACCCAGCTCTGCAAAAAAATTCCCAAACAAGCAGGAACAGTGTTTGGTACTTGTGGAGGGATGAAAAGTTTTATTCCCCTGGGACAGAAAACTGAGAGGACAGTTTAGCTGCTAAATTTGAAAAAGAAAAACCATCATCAACTGAACCCCTACCTGGCATTTTTCAGTGTTTTGTTACTTTGATTAATTTAAGGGAATCCAGTGAGCAAGTGATTTTTGAAGTCCAGGTCTCTGGCAGCCCATCTGATGCCCTGTTACTCAAAATCTCAAACCTACCAAGGTGGTAGCATCACACCTCCTCTGCCATGCCCGTCATTAATGTGGGTGATAACCACTATTTCTCCCCACACACTATTTAAATTCTAAAACACTGACAAACTATAACTCACAGAGAACCATTTTAAATTATTATTATTATTATTCAATGGCTTGTAAACTGTATCTCATCATTAAACAGAATAATAAATAAAAATAATGACTAGCTTTCAAGCCAGCAATGTAAAGACCATACTTGCGTGCTGAAGAGTTGGTTGATTTTACCCGTCTTTAATTAAAGCAAAATTCATCCTTTAACTGTTAGGTTTAGAAAACGGTGTTTGGGGTTAGGAACTGGAGGAAATCCCTTATTTCACATTGTCTCTGTTCAGCTCTGTTGCTATATAGACCAAGATATAGGATGCTGAAGAAAAATATAACAGCCCCACAGATACTTTAGAGTACCAAAACCTAGCTCGGGGCTACACATCCCCAGATGAAAGACAGCAACTCCACGGAAGAAACAAGAAATTTGTCAGCGCAGCTGTTTGAAGTGCGTGGAGCCAGCGTGGAGGAGGAAGGGGTTAAAGGCAGCGGGGCGGGCAGGGGGGGAACAGCAGCCCCCAGCCCAGCCCTGCCTTGCCCATGGTCAGCCACATCATGTAATTCCATTAGGGTGTGAGATTCAAATGCAGAATTAGCTGTTGCCTACGCAGAATTATGTTAAACATGGCCCAGACTGAAAATCAATATTCTGCTTAAGTAACTGGCCCTCCAGTAATTTAATGAAGCTAAATTGCATTACACGGAGGTAAGGTGGTGGGGGACCATTTTGTCTCAAACCTTCCATTATACAGTGACTGTACAGCTGTATGCCTAAAGAGAAATTAAACATATACACTCATTTCTTCTTGAAGTTGGAACAGTGTTTTTTACACTGGATTACTTGTCTCCTTCCTTAATTTAAAACTACAGTAAATAATTTGCAGCCACATAATTAGGAAGGAGCCACAATCTTATAATAAGAGAAAAAAATTGCTACCAGAGTATTAAAGGATTTTTTTTTACTTTGCAAGAAAAAAATGAAAAAGGACATTAAATGTTAGATCTGTATTAAAAATGTAATTCTAAAGGGTTTAAATCTATGACATGTCTACACTGAATTAATTAAATTCATGATCTGATCAAGGACTGGAAAGCTACCTTGGAGCTATCTCTTAAAAATGCTATGTATGTACATGTCAAAATAGGAATTAAAAAAAAAGGAGGCCTTTGATTTATTGGCAATTCATGCATGCATTATTGTGCTTTCTTGCCTTGTAGTAGGAGGGAAGTCAAAGTTTTATAAAGCACCTGAAACCTTCACCGCGCGCCTCTTTATTAAAGGAACTTGCTCGCAGAAGACGACCGTACTGAAACTCTGAGCCATCTACTATGAATATGATCATGATGACATCCACGACGACTTAACTCGTGTTAAAGCTGATTGACAAGAACAAAGAGGGTACAATTACATTATGCAGTACTTGTACCGCACCCTCTTTTATTTATTATTCAGCTACAAAACTTCAACTGGAAGAAACACTTCAGAGTTTTGTGTCGAGGAGACAGAATTAAATTGACAATAATTCTGCGCCGTGCGGTATGAAGTTATGCTGATTAGAGATTACTTCACCCTAAATCATTTGTCACATTGCCTTATATAAGGGTAAAACAGACTTCAACCATGTGTAGCTGCAGCAGTATCTTTAGGGAAATGCAGGCAGCAGAGTATGTATTGTTTAAAGGGAAAAGAAATGATTTGCATGCTCAATCGCTATTTTTCTTGCCTGTCCGACTACTAGAATTTTCTTTCTATACTTAAAAGGCAGTTAAACAAATGAAATTTATTTATGCCAGATCTAAAGTGAGAGACGTTTAAAAGCGCATGTCTATTTAACACATTAGAGGGCACCCCCCTTCTGAAAAAGATGTGCCAATGTAAGCTGCAAGATGTGTAATTAGCAGGGAAAGTGTCAGCAGCAGTTCAGAAACGTCGGGTCGGGCTGGGTCTCCCCAGTAAGCGGCTACAGCCGGACGAGCCACAGCACCTCACCTCTGGCTTCGGTTTGCCAGGGGTGGGGAGGTGCTGGGGTACAGCCGCTGGTATCACCGCCTGCTGCAGCTGGGCTGTCTGAAGGTGTCAGGGTGTGCTGTGCTGCTCCAGCCTTGCACTTTAATACCAGATGCCGTTGTCAGGCAGCAGAAACAATCACATCTATTCATTAGGTTATTAAAATGAAATTCCATCGCTGTTGCTGGATCAACATTTATAGAGAATGTACCAAAACCCCACGAACCTGATGGTGGGAGTCAAGGGATACCCGTGCCATTTCCTCCTAGCGCTTTACTAGCCAAAGCGTTGCCGATACCTGAATATTCGGGTCATTAGCTAACAGAGCGCCAGCTCTCCCCGACGGGTGGGTGCACCCCACACCTGTCACGCTGAAGCAGCCCCATGAGGCGACAGGTCCGAGGACGCCCACCAACAGCTCCCCCCCAGCCCTCCCACAGCGACACAGCCACGGCTACAGCACTGATAATCGAAATTACCACCAGGCTGAGGGTTGTCTTCTCCCCTCCCAGCTATTGTTCCTGCCAGGACATGGTCCCATGCCAGCTGAACGTGGAAATGCTTTGCAGGTGCGAGGTGTTGCCCCCAGCCAGGCAGGAGCATCTCCTTCACCTCCCGGGAGCAGTCAGTCTGGATCGGCATCACTGCTTCGCCAAAAGGCACTTGCAATGTAATCTAAGCAATGAGGAGGCAAAATGAAAAATTCAGTCTCTCTTACTCTTACACATTATTGATTGAAAAGGAAAAAAACTTCCAGGAGAAATTATTTTTACACCATTGAATACCAGCTAGTAGATCTATATTTTGTCTGTTTTGCTCAAAAGATCTTTTGCTCCCTTATTTCTTTTTGAATGGCAATTCAATAATGCGTTAACTGAACATTTATTAATTATACCACAGTTTAAAGAACTGTTTTGAAGGGAATAACTGCTTTCAGAAATCCTGAAACACTTTCTGTTTGATTTCTGAGTGCATTATAACTGAGATGTAGCCATTCCTTTCAAAGCTGAGTTCCTGGCTTGTACTTGCCACTAGGAACTGCAGGATTTTTCCCCCCTCTTACTAGTAAAACGTGAGTTTAAACACATATTCAACAAGGGAAACACGTCATCTATTTCATAAAGCAAGGTCCTTTTGAGCAAAGTATCCAGCAATTTCTTTTTCCTTAAGATGCACCTTTATGTTCAATGATATTTCCTTTGGGATTTTCATTAACATTCTGTCAAAAAAAAAAAAAAAAGGCTTTTTTTTTGTGTGTGTGAAATACCTTGATTGATGAGTTTAGCTTTTTCCTTCTGCTCATATTTACATTTAGTGTTCTGATGATGTTAAATTCTACAAATGAGAGCAGTTTTTAAGTGTTCCTTTCAACACTGACTGCCTTTTCTGTTTGATTTCTCTTGCTGATGGTGTGTTGTCAATGCTGAATGCTGGAATTGTTGTTGAGCAGGCACAGCTGGATGAATTAAAGTCTCTCCAGTAACTCAAACCAGAAATGACTTCATCTCTAAACTTTCCATGTAGCACAGGTCAGAGCTCTGAGTAGGGACAAAAATAATGGGGTTACCAGAGAAAGAAAAAGTCAAAAGTACAAGTCAAAATACAGAAAGCAGTTTGGAGTCGCCTTGTGCAACTGCAGTAATTTCCCTCTGTGTTACCAACAGGCTTTTTTACAGACTGAAGCCCCGATGGAGACATTTGATAAGTAATTGTATTTCAAGTTCAAATAGAATATCTGCATGTGTGCAGATACAGAGCATTGTACACTTACCTTATTAGCTATTTACTTAAATTATCTGTTGGGTATCCTAATATATAACTATTCTCTCTTAATGATATAATCTATTAATTTATTCAAGGATTTTTTTCCAAAAATCAAATAAAACCATTGAACACAAACATTTCTTCCCCATTCATTTAGAGCTCCTCACAAATAGCAAAGCATTTCAATGTGGTGAAGGCAGAATTTAAAAGGTAACATCTTTAATTAACATGAAGCAATTTCTAAAGTAAATACAAGATGGGCATACTGTAATTAGTGTTGCTGGGTGCTCCCTGCTGGGTCCTGCCCAGGCAGGGGTGGCCAGGGGAGGCAGCAGGGGGCCCTCACCCTGGACCTGCTTCTCGTCCTCGACCCACCACCTCCCCAGCAAATCCTCCTGCTTTGCTTAATAAAAGCACTTGCCCTGCTGTGGAAGCTGGAAAATTTCTTTTCATATCAAAACATTTCATCCATTTCCTTCTTTCGTCTTGAAGGAAAAAAACCACCCTCAGCATTTTTGTGTTTTAAAGACGGCAAAGGAGGAGCGGCCCCTCTCTCACACCCATCCTCAGGTGCCCTTTGCAGATTTTCCTGTTGGACGTTCCATGCTCTCTGATGTCCATATGAATGAGGTGACATCTCCCATCAGCCAAAATTTTTAGTTTTTTCCTTAAGAACTTGTGAAAGGTCTTGCATATCCTGTAATTTCTGTATAATTTCCCCGACCTGTCTAGTCTCTGCTGGACTGGATGCGGCTGTTCACAACAAGCTTCAAACCCCCAAGAAGCACCAGCATTTCTCCGTCACTAACTGGAGCTGGTACAACATGAGCCTAACGTCAGATGTGTTTAAAAACAATGGTTCAAAAATCTTTCGATACGTATGGGTTCAAGGGCCTCTAAAACTCAATGCTCTATGCTGAAATCAATTCACATTATCAATAGCCAGGAATTCCCGGAGCTTAAACTGTGATCTGCTGTTTACCCTTGCAATTCTGAAAAATCAGTGTCACATAAATACAGACAGGGGAGATGAACCTGAGAGGACAAGAGAGAGTTACTTTTTAACAGTGAACTAAAACATCCAATAGTGAGAAAGTTCATGGGTGCAACGTTGATCTCCTGGCCACGGGGGGCCATGTGGCATTCTGCATTTATCGGTTACACATTTCTGTATTTCAGATGAGTTTCAGTAAATTCACAGGTTTGCAAAATCTTGTAGCTGGGACGTTACACAGAGAAATACAGAGCTGATGCACAACATCGTAAAAGCACACACAAAAGCAGTAATTGCTGGGTAGCATTCAAAGTATAAACACAGATTAACGTTTGTGTGTGCAAGAAAATCTGCCAAACCCCTACCAATAATTACAATCTGCTGATCATAATAATTCCAGCTGGCTAATGGTCAGTCTGTACCTTTGACTTTCCATCCATGGTGGCGGCAGAAATAGCAGCACGTTAGCTCTGATGCGGAGTTGATGACTTTGACAACAAACTTTTCCCCCTCCTGCTCCTGCAGTTGATGGCTCATTGCAGGAACGTGGGCAGTGGGTCCTGCTCCGAAGGGTCGCGTGGCCAAGGGGGTCTCCCCTGCAGTGTCCCCAGGGTGAGGCAAGGCAAGCCTCCTGAGGCAGGTGGACCCAGCTGTCCCTGCAAGAAGTCCTCCCAGTCACACCAGCGCTGCCACTAACGAGCTCACTCCTGCAAGCTCAGGCCATAGCTCTCAGCAGTCCCTGCATAGGCTCTGCCCCAGGGAGATGGGACCTTTTGGCAGGGAATTTGGCTACAAAGGAGGAGGAGGGTCCATCCATCCCTGGAAATGTTTAAGAAATGCGTAGATGTGGTGCTTAGGGATGCGGCTTAGCGGTAGATTTGGCAGTCCTGGGTTAACAGTTGGACTTGATGATCTTAAAGGTCTTTTCCAACCTAAATGGTTCTGTGATTCTGTGATTCTATGATCTACTTGTGCTGGGGCTTGGCTTGGCCCATGCAGGTGTTCCCAATCTGCCCCCAGCCTGCTCAGAAGCTCTTCACCTGTGCTGCCATTGCTCCACCCCTGAAATACTAATTTCTTTTAATTCAAGGAACTGAGAAACAATCTGAATTCTTCAGAAGCCTCTTTACTCAGAGTCACCATAGCAATGTCACCAGCCCTGAACCGGTGCAGAGATAGCCGTGCTGCCCACTGCCCTCCTGGCTCACACCTTGCAGGGAGATGGGCACCTCACAGCCCCACTCCCTCCCTCCCTCCTTACCACCTCACGGGGATCGCATGGGTCCAACACACTGCCTCTGTGACCATGTCCACCCTGCCATTCCCCAGCCTGCCCTCTCCATCACTGCCTCCCCCCAGCCTGGTACACACTGCCTACACCCCACACCAGCCCTTCCTCGCAGAACTTACCATTGCACTACACATCTCCAGCTTTACTAGCCCCTCTGGCTTTCCAACACTGTTCAAATTGCTGTTTGAACCTTTTCCAGAACTCCTCAGCATTCGCCCATAATTTTTAAGGCTGGTGGGGGACTAACATGTTGCGATTGCACCAGCACCACAGCAGCCATTTCTCTCTTACCTTCCTGCTTGCAGCGGTCAGCCCCAGTTTCCTCCAGCACGGGTACACCCATGTTCACCAGGCTTTCTAATTTTCCGTTAGTGTTTTTAGCATTTTCTGTAGTGCTGGAAGCCAATTTTAGGGTAACATTGAAAGAGCAATAAGATCTTATTGATACAGCAAAGACAGGGATGATGCTACTGGGGAGAAGCCTCCAGGAGCCTGTCCTTCAGCATCTGCTCCCGCCGTGTGTGGGATGATTTTGGCGTTGTCTGTGGGGCTGACAGTGAGCCTTGCACCTTGCCAATGTGAAAAACACATGATTTTAAGTTTTACACTGAGATTCCCCCCTTCAGAAGCCTGTACAATTTTCACCAAGATCTATTTTGTTATTACAGGAGCTACTTGTGAATTGGGCTCTGCCATACTCACCCTGCTCTGAGCCTAAATGCATTCGGTTAATGTCACACTGTCACGCCAGCTTGCTCGTCATCCTGCACTGGGTTTCTGACCCAAATTACGTGTCCTTGCTGTTACTGATAATCGTAGTTTCATGCAGAGACAGTGGTTTGCCCTGCCTCTGCTGTCCACCCTCCATGTTGGCCAAGTGCTGAACCTGTGAGCACCAAGAACTGATGTTTCATCATTAGTTTTTTTTAAAAACTAGTAAATTTGGGAAAGCTCCAGCGCATTGAAGGAAACAGTACTTTGCAAATACATTTAAAATTTATCATTTGGTTTACATATAAATTATCCCCTCTATTTCTCTCACCCGTCACAGGCACTGGAAGACCCCATGATGCCCATGGCAGCTCCACATACCCCAGCTCCTAGTTGTCACTACTTTATGACAGTGTCCAAGCTGCAGTTTGTGCAAAACAAAGCAAATCCACGTTTCTCCACACCACTGAAGAATAACTTACCCCAGCCAGTCTCTGCAGCTCCACACATGAGCTCCTCACCACCACCATCATTACTGCTGGAGCCCTGCGAGGAGGCTGGTACCCAGCATCTGAGGGCAGATAAACTAGCCAAAGGTGGCTGACAGCTTTTGAAGCAGCCTTCCAGCCACATACCTTCTGCTGGAGAGATAATATCCTACCTTTAATATCAGATCTGTGACCAAATTGTGGAATTTACCAGTTTCACATATCCCAAAAGTTCAATTTCATTTTTGTGGAGTGACTGCTTAGAAAAAGGACATGAAGGACCAAATCCTACATTCCTTCTGCGTTCCAAACATGTAACGAATGTGAATTTTACACCTGCAAGGTTTGTGAGATCTGACTCTCTGCAGCTATGACTCTCTTGGTATTTCCACTTAAAAATTTTATTTTCAAGGCACCATAATTGTATGTAAAGTTTTTCTTGGATCTGAAAGACAAAAAGCCCTAACAAGTCAAAGTCTCAGCCTGGGAGAAACAATTGATCTGCATACAGATGGAAAGACATTTTCAGAAGGGAAATCTGAGGGTTTGATACTTTTTTCATTCTTTTCCAAAATTGCTTTGGTTTTGAGCTCACATTTTATCAACTGCAGAATTCACTTCGGTGCAAATCTCATTGATTTCAGCCACATTTTATTCCAGGGATAAACGTGATTTCATTATTCTATTACAAAGTACATTATAAATGAAATGTAGATGACAAGTTAGTCACTGAAGATGGCACTCATTATATATGTGTAAGGGTTGTTTTTTTTTTTCAAGTGGAGTTTCATTTGGATTTCTAGCATATAGCTGTGCATATATACAGCAACCAAAGAAGCTATAGCCTGTCATTTCAATAAAACATGTATGAAAGCATCCCTAAGCACCTCCTGACATGTCAGGAATATATGGTGTAAGAGTGCGTCCATGTCAGCAGTGACAAGCTGAACCTTAATGGCTCTAAAACAGTCTTTATGGTTTACTGTACCTGTAATCCATTTTATAATGAGTGCTCAACTAGATACAATGGTTGTGTGAGTTTTCTCTACCTTTTAACTCACCCCAAGGTGCCTAGATGAAGGAAAAAATCCAAATTGTGGGTGATCCTTCCAGAGAAGCGTTATGTGCTGAAATGCTTATGCATGACAGATAAATTAAGAATAAGGCTTTGCTCTAATCCTTAAGTTCCCTTCTGTGGGTTTTAAGAGAGACCAGTATTGATATTTTACTGTAGTTTTGGGGGAAGGTTTTAAATTTTATCAGGCTGGCACCGCTTTGGACTTACAGAGCACAGGGAAAGGGAAGAGTTGCTGTAAGCCCGTGATAGACACCAACAGTATTTAGAGTTGGAACAAAAGCAGAATGTGAGATTTCCTACCATGATTTCACCCCGATCCTGCACTCTTTATCCATGCAAAATATCAGGGTTGCCAGCAAAGAATAGGGCAGCTGTGGACAACACGTAACATGAGCAGTAGCATATTATTTGCAACAGTCTCCTAGCATAAGCCATTGAAACTCACAGCACTTTGCCTACCAAGCTGTTCCTGCTCGTAGGAAGTGACGATCTGTAAGAAGTCAGGTGTAGGCTCCCATTTTAAAGAAAGCCAAAATAAGGTTTGGGTTTGCAGAGAAGTAGCAGAATTCAAAATAAATAGCAGGAATCTTCAACTGAATCATCTTTCCTCAGCCTTACTTGGCTTATTTGTTCAGGGGAAAACATGCACATGACATGTAGGTGAAAAGAAGCCCCCATCTCTGTCAGCCCCCAACATCCCTGCTGCTCCCACCAGCCTCTGTGACAAATGCTTTGCTGCCTTCCCAGGCTGGTGTTTCGTACTGGCTTCTGCCCTTGCAGACGTCTCCGTGCATGGGTACCCATGCTCCTGTGCGCGGAGCTGAGGCTCTGACATTGGAATGTAAAATTTTAGAAACTGAGTCCCTAGATGACTTGGCCATGGCGTTACTGACCTGCAGAGGAACGGAGCTCAGGGAACCTCTGCACGACTGCTGCCAGGCACCAGGAGCCCAAGAAGCACAGCGGGGCAAGGTGGCTGCCCCTGGATCTCACAGAATCACAACCGCGTTTTACAAGAATGTTTGGGGGTCTGGGTATTTGTTTTGTTTTGTTTTTAAAGTAAAATCTATGTTTTAAGTCCTTTTTTCTCTTAAAAATAATAATCACCACCACCATCATCATTATCATCACAAGAATCATAACAATCATAAAATTAAAAATAATAAAAATAAAAGTAAATCGTGCCTTGGAGGCCGTAGCTCGGGAGCAAGCCTATCTCCTTAGTCCCTACCCATGCCGCAGTGATCCCTGGGGAAACACATCCCTCCAGCTCCCCTTTACCCACCATCCTCCGGGACCCAGGAGCCCCTCGCTGCTGTCCAGCCACTGTCCCTGCACACCACCTTTTTCCAAGCCCTAATTCACATCGCTGCCTCCCCTGCACCCCACTCAGAGCACCCAGCTCCCCCAAGGGCCACCCGGAGAAGGAGCCAGAGCATCCCTCCCGCATGCTGGAGGTGGCCGGTGCCCCACGGGTCCCAGGCCCAGGGGCTGGGTGCATGGCGAGCGCCCAAGGGGGAGAGAGAGGGAAGCAACTAGAAACAGCCACTTAACGTCTATTTAGAGCCTGGGAGCATTTGTGAAAGCCATCCCCATTACTGTTGAAAAGATGTAAATTTGGTGAAATAATCAGCTGTATGGCTGCAGGCTGTTTCTCAAGTACCCTGATTCCTTACAGGAGTGAAGGTATTAGTGTAAGGCACACAGCAAGGCCAAGTTCATGTTGCTCAGAGGTAGCCCCTAACCAAACTCCACCAAGTGCTATAAAACAAGATTTGTTATCCTGGAAAGCATTGACAGTTCATCCAATAAAGCCCCCAAAAACAGAACCCTTAAGGCTGGTTGCAGGGGTGCAAAAAGCACCGCTCACAGGCATGTCTGACAGAGAAAACACATGTTGGTTGCCACCGCGCAGAGCTCCTCGCCTGTCCCATGCTGGATACCCATCAATTAAGGCAACCACCATGCATCAGATTTTTCATCAAAAACCTGTTCCTATGTTTAAGGATCCATTTACTTACTGCAGTAAAGTACATACAGCAATCTGTGCACAAAGCGTTTGCTTTGTATTTAAAGCTGGTGAACAACTGAGTAGGAGCCCTGCTTTAAAATAATTGGAAAATCGCTAAATGCATGACTTAATGCAAGGTGTTAATCCACTGCATGCCTGCAGACTTCCCCCTTTGCCTCCACCTCCCAGATTTATCTGGCTAAACTATGGGTAAAAATAATGATGCATTCATGAAGGGGATGACATTTAACACCAAAACCCCATTCTCCTAATACCATTTAAAATATTATACTAACAAGCTTCAAAAGTGGCAACACTTAAACCATATATTTAATTTCAGGAGTATCAAGTATATTCTTAAACCACCAGTGTCTTCAGCACAGATAGGAGGTGAGCCTTCAGTCGAGTAGTTTAAACATTACAATTCCAGCGCTCCCTAAAATCAGTTTTACAGTCAATGACCAATGACAAAATAACGTCATGGAAACAAAAACATGTACTATCATCAGACACGCGTTCAGCTGTGTTTATGCTGTGCATACAGTAGTACAGAAGATAACAAAGTGAGGCATCATTTCAAATTTTGAAATATTATTTTCACGTATGGCAGAAGGAAAAAAACTGTTCAAGTTGCTGCATAGCACAGCAGTGGAATAAACTGGAGCTGGAGAGGGTGTGTATGTGTGCACAACAGAGTTTTTACTACACTATGCATCTTTATGTATTATGTATTCAGTTTTCTCACATTTTTCTCAGTGGACAGATATTGTGCTGTAGTTCTCAGAATACCTGAGAAAAACATTTCAACAAATTGCATTACTTGTCTATACAGATACTATAAGGAGCACAAAATAGGCGAGGAGAGTCTTCATCACATAAAGCCTTTTTTGATTCCTCACCCCCCACCCCTGTCCCCCATCTTCTGTAACAACATAAAAGATACTGTTATGACAAGTACTCTGGTAGTTCATTCTTTCATTTATAATTTAACCACAGCCTATATAACCTAATCAGAAAAATGTGGAGCATGATTAGTACAACAATCGAATACAGTTGGGCTCCTTGAACAACTCAAAGAACAATACAAAAGAAAGCAAAAAAGAAAGGGGGGGTGGGGGGGGTGGGAAGCAAGGAAAAATGTCGCAGGCATATCAGAAAATATGTGGTATTTCTTTAATATTTCATTTTAAACTACCTAATTGTGTTTTTAAGCTTCGGTTCCTGTAATTTTGCAAGATGAGGCATTCCAGTGAGAAAACATATGGTAAGGGATTTTTAAACCACATAGCTAGAGTGCATCATAGACTTATCTGCTGCTTTAGTGTCACAAAAATCCACCACTGAATTTATCCAGTCACCCATTAAAGAAAGAAAAGAATTAAAGGAAAAGGAGTTTGAAAATCCCCAAATGCTACAAAAACTACTGGCAAGTGACATCGGGTTCAAGCCAGAAGCTAGGTAGATCTGCGAGACTTCCCACGGCAGGAGAAGTGGCAATTAGCGCTCTCAAGGCTGCCGGTTATTCCAGATACTGCGTAGTAAATATTGCATTCGGTCGTGACAAACTGTCGTTAGCAACAACTTGTAACGACGGCTTGGCCAAAATGAGTTTTAATGAATCTCGTGTCTGGGATTGAGGAGAAGTTTAGACTGAGGCCCTTCCCAAAGCTCTTCCAAGGTCCATGAGGAGCAGAGCGAGGTGCGCTTCAGTTCGGCACTGAGGAGCAGGCAAGGAGACATTTTCCAGGAGAGACACTGAATCAGCACTTTATACGGCACTTTCTGAGGGGACGTCAAGGCACGATAGCTACAAACTTTGACGTTGGCAGGTGGCAGGGGGAGCCGGGCGCTTTGGGGGGCTGCTGGGGCTCCCGGGGGCGCGGGCTGTGGCCGCGGGGCTGGCGGAGGGTGCAGCTCCCACCCAGACAGCCTCTCCCAAGCTGGCTGGGGCGGGAAGGTTTCCTTGCGCTGAGCCTAAGGTAAGAGGAGGACACGGCCTGGCTGGGCTGCAGAGGAATTTCAGGCAACGCCTGGAACAATGTCGCTGCCGCACGCACTGAAGGAAATCACAATGCCTTGGCACGAACAGAAAGCCTTCTGGTTCTCTGGGAAGCGGAGTTAAAAAGAAACTTTTAAAGGCCGGTGGTTAACTCTTGGCGCGGAGAAAGGGAAATGCTGCAGGAGGGCTGCGGGGCTAACCATCTAGCCCGGGCTGAAGGTAGCGGTTTGGGATCAGTGCAGGAAAGCAGAGAACTTCCAGTTATGTGTTCTGAAATACTGCAACACAAATGACACAACGCAAATTATGTGTATACGCAACACAAATACTGCAAACCTTTCCTTCACCTATACATGAAAAGTAGTGCGTGCTGCTGCCTATACATCTGTGCAAGCTCCTGCCTCCTCATCCTGTCATTATCTAAATTTACCTGGAATTGGGCTTTCCTTTTTTTGCTGCTTATCTTGCTTTTAAAATACAAACTCTTAACCCCTTGCACTTAAGGGATACCCCCAAGGTTGTCTGCTTTTTTCCACTGGGGATTTCTAAGTGTGAGGACTGAGAAAAGTGTAAGGTGTTAATCTTGATAATTAGTGCACAAAACCAATTAGAGGTCCAAAAAACCTTAAGGCACAGAAAGTGATTTTTGTTTATTTGCTTACCTTATTAAGTTAAATATCTGTCTGAATTAATCACTAATGAATGTGAAGAAGGCTCAATAGCAATGCCTTAATGAACAGCGGTGTCAAATGCATTTTACAGGGCACCAAATCACCGGGTATAGTAAGCCAAGTTGCTATTCAAAATTACTTTTCTGCCCAATTTTCTGTTTGCAAAGCAGTAAATTATTTACATTTATTGTGTTTATTTAAGTGCCTAAATAGTATGAATGGAGTACAGGCACATTTAAAAAATATACAATCATTACGCAACCCTGCTGCTGGAAATTCATGTCGTTTTCCCCTAAAGGCTACCTTCCCCCTCCGCAAGCTTTCTTTTACAACAATTCTTGCAACACCCCATTATTAGATTAAACATATTTTTCTCTGCAATTTATTATTTTGCATACTTTTCAGAGAAGTGCTGCAGGACTTAAATTATGCACTCTAAGAACAGTACCTTTCACACTTGTGTAGTGGCTTGAGCAAAGTTCATGTGTTTTCTGGTTAAAACTGTACCATATTTCACTGAAACAACTGCATTTTCACTCTCTTTCCATCTATTATTCACATCGTAAACATCTGCATTGTAAACGTCAGATGTACTAATTGTCATGTCTCCAGCTCTGGGTATTAAGTGAATGTGTTCAACATTACTCTTTTGGCTAAAGGAAAAATTTCTCTTTTTTCTATTAATATCTCAAAATGCATATGCCTTTCTTTTCCAAGCAGGCACAGAGGCTTTTGCAGCTATCTCTTACGCTGTTGTGGGTTTGTGGTGGTTGTTTTGTGTTTGATTTTTTTTTTTTTTTCTCCTGCTTTGGAAAGCCTTCATGAAATCTTTTCCTGCTGCAGATTTTGGCTGCACGGACATGCAGGAGGAAGGTGAGCTGATTCATCAGCCCTGCGTTAGAGACACATAATGGAATATAATGGAAGGGAAAAGACTCATAACAGAGGAGCAGAAAAAGTGGAAATCCACAGCTTTCTAGGATCTCCTGAAAGGTGATTTTT